>NC_143017.1:160857681-161025223 GCF_055824585.1 Amblyomma mixtum | reverse complement strand
CTGGGGCCATCGCTACTGCCTCTGCTTACTATGTCACTCCGCCCGGACCCTCTGGCCGCTTAGCGTCCTCTGAGAGGCGACCGTGAGTAGCGCGGTCTGCCAGTTCGTTTTTTTCTTAGTTTCAAAACTCCAACATGAATGAACCGAGACGTGCTGTTTGGTCTTTGATTTTGATACGAGGGATGACGTGAATTCGAGCGGTGCTCTTCGTTCACTTGCAACATTGTAAATAATGAACATGTTTTGTGCTCATTATTTTTCAGGGACACTTGTCGCATGGAAGCGAAATGCAAAAGGCGCCTGTGTGCAGTGCGGTGTCAGCGAACGTTAGAGAACCTCGAGTGGTTGAAGTTAATACGGAGCGCTCCGGTGCGGTGTCCCTCGTAGCACGTGTGTGCTTACGGGACGTTAAACCCCAAGTACCGTGCCGTGCCACCATACCGCCCCGTATCAGACGGTACCGTGCCAGACCATACCAGACCAGACCAGACCAGAACAGACCATACCATACCATACCATACCATACCATACCATACCAGACCAGACCAGACCAGACCATACTTGACCACACCATGTCGACTACACCATGCCAACTACACCACGCCGCACTACATCATGTTGTACCGTGCCGTACCTTGCTACACCTTGCCGTGCTACACCTTGCCGTGCTACACCTTGCCGTGCTACACCTTGCCGTGCTACACCTTGCCGTGCTACACCTTGTCCTGCTACACCTTGTCCTGGTATATCATGCCGTGCTACACCTTGCCGTGCCATACCGTACCGCAACATATATGGCCGACATATGTTTTATTTTCTTTAGTAATTTGTTATAGCGCACAGGGAGTTCTCCCTTGTCCCTGATGAGTTTTTATTTCGCTATACCTCGCATCTTTTGACGAATCAGCATTCCGACTCTTCCTGGTTTCTATTTACTTCTTCTTCGAATGTTGCTACGAAGTCAGGGAGGGGATAAACACTTACTGAAATTGGGAGACACAGACACTGCAGAAGCGTTTACGCGGAACAGTGCTGCAAGGTTGTGCACAGGGCTTCTCGCTTCAATTCAATACTTGCTTATTACGCTGTTATAATTATCACATTTACGTTTGCAGAGCGAATCTCCAATGTCTGCCGATGGAATGCTGCTTTTTAAGCGTTCATTCAAAAGGATAGGACACTGACGTATGCGTACGCAACACGCACACGTACGCAACAGCACGCACACACCCGCAAAAGCCGCCGCGGTGGCTCAGTGGTTATGGTGCTCGTCTGCGAACCCGAAAGACGCGGGTTCCATCCCGGCCGCGGCGGTTCATTCATTCATTCATTCATTTTATTTGTTTTTCACAACATGACGTACACATTGTGAAAGGGGCCAAGAAGAAAAGCCGTTCCTTTACGGCTTGAAAAAAAATCTTGGTCCCCCCTGGCATTGACAGCAACAAAGCAACACAATCCAGAAACAAATGTACAGAACAAAATGTACAGATATATACAGAAACAAACAAAATTATAACTTGGCATTTTTATGAAAGATATGGCGACAAGCTCATGGAACGTTCGGGAAATAAAGACATGCAGTTATAATGAAACAGTGGCTAAGTATCTGTACAAGGTGTTTTGTTTATGAAATGTGTGGTGTGTATTAGGGACATGCAAATTAATAAAACAACGCCTTCAGGTTCCGGAAATTTAGTCCTAAAATATCTGTTTCCGCTTTAATATGTTCATTTAGTAATCGAGGCAGGTTATTCCTAAGACTCTGAAACCCATAGTTCGTACGGCATTTTGGCACTTTCCAACGGTCTGTTGTCCTCGTATTATAGGCCGCGTTGCCTATTAATTCTAAGTTCGATATGTCCAAAAACAGCCTTTGATTTTCCTTGATGCTGAGTTTATATTCGCGTAGGAGTTTATAATGATACATTTTAGTTATTGGAATGACCTTAAGATTTCTGAAGATAGGTTTACTTGAGTAAAACTTAGGCAAATTATTAATGATCCGTAAAACCTTTTTTTGCATCCTTAAAAGACTACTGAGGTTTTTGTCGGTCGTTGTGCCCCAGACTAAATGAGAATAGTTCATGTAGGAAGAAAATAAGGCGTAATAAATGGATAGTTTTGCAGACATTGGAAAGACATAGCGATTTCGACTGAGTATACCTGTTATGGAACATAATTTCTGCAAAATATGGTTTACGTGGTCATCCCATTGCAACGTCTTGGAAAAGAAAACGCCCAATACCTTTATTATTTCGACCACCTCAATCCTTGTACCTCTAAACAGAAGATCGTAATCGGTAGATAGCTGCTTACCCTTGGGGTGAAAAATTACTGCTTTTGTTTTTTTTGTATTGATATTCAGTTGATTACTGTCTGTCCAAGCTTCCAACTTTTTTAAGGCTATGTTTCCTTTAACGAACGCGTCAGCACAAGAGGATGAAGGCACAAATATACTAGTGTCGTCTGCATATATAACAAACTTTAGGTCAGATGATATACATACTATATCATTAATGTATAAATTAAAGAGTAAGGGACCAAGAATACTTCCTTGAGGTACGCCTGCGACTATTGCTTTCTCATTAGATATTAAATGGCTTACTTGAACAAATTGTTTTCTGTGAGAGAGATAACTAATTAACATATTAAGTGCATGTCCTCTGATACCGTAGTGATGTAATTTATCAAAAAGAATAGAGTGATTAATGTTGTCAAAAGCCTGCGTAAAGTCAACAAAAATCCCCAGAACGTAGTTCTTATCCTCGAAGTTTTGCAAAATGTATTCTTTTTGATCAAGAAGTGCCAGTTCTGTGGACCGATGTTTTTGGAAGCCATACTGCGATTTTGTGATTATATCATATTTGTGGCAGAAACGTGAAAGTTGTTTGAATAGGATTTTTTCCAGACCTTTAGAAAACACAGGCAATATTGATATGGGGCGGTAGTTCGAAACTTCTCGGTTATCACCTTTTTTTTTGTATAGCGGAATCACTCGAGCCACTTGCATTTTTGTTGGATAAACAGCAGTTGAAAGGCAAAGATTATATATGTAGGTTAGTATGGAACTTATAACGTCAAGGACATATTTCACTGGACTAATTTGCACATCGTCAGCGTCGCAGCTACGCGAATTTTTCAAATTTGCAAACACAGAGCAAACTTCTTGAATGTCGGTTGGTTCTAAGAAAAAAGTATTATTGTTAGCTATACCTTGCATTGTGTTGTTTCCTGAAGGGCGTGCAGTCACATTCCTGTTAACAAAGAACTCGTTAATAGCATTAACCATTGCGTCCCCTCTCAGCGTTTTTCCGTCATGTATAATCTCTACTACGGAATCTTTTTCCTGCCCACGTCCCATAAGAGCATTCATTTTACTCCATAATTCACTCATTCGACCTGAGCACTTAGAAAAGTAACGAAAGTAGTAGGCGTCCCTGCACTTTTTCAGTTCTTTATTTAAAACATTACGGAAACGTTTAAAAGCTAGAAGGTCCGCCTCATTACGGGAATTCATAAATTTTTTGAAAAGTCGATCTTTTTTATGGATTTTTTTATGAAGTTCACGGGTCATCCAAGGTTTTTTATAATTTTTGTTTTTTACACGTTCCTTACGAATGAAATGCTTTTTATAGATACATAAGAAACGACCCATAAACGCTTCATATGCAGCATTTGCATCAGCAATGTTCCGGATGTAGTCCCAGCTTGTGGTTTCTAACTCTGTACGGAAAGAGTCTAGTGTTTTCTGTGAAACCAACTGAGAAAACATCGCAGGGCTCTCTGTTGTATTAAACGGATTAGTGTCAACCTTACAACATATTGCCATATGGTCACTAATGGAACAGGGAAGAATAGCTGTAGTGATGGACCCTATATCATAATTAGCTATGAACAAATCTATAGTAGTTTCTGAAGTAGGTGTCAACCGAGTAGCCATATTTATAAGGTTAGAGCAGGCATTGCTACTAAGCAGATTTTCAAATTCAACTTTTCTGGAGGTATTACATGACATGTCAATATTAAAATCACCGCCAATAATGACATTATAATGATTTTCATTTACGAATGTTAACATATTGTCCAGGAACTCAAAAAAATCACACACATTGCCATCTGGAGGACGGTAGCATGCTGCAATAACGATATCTTTTGCCTGCACACACACAATTTCATAACTATCTGTAACAGCAGAGAAGTCTGCCAATGAGCGGGCTTGTAAGGAGTTTTCTACAAGAAGAGATACGCCCCCACCACGGCGCTTGGTTCTATGAACATAAAATGTTTTCATGTTAGGAAGGTAAAACGCATCCGTTTCATGAGCTTGCCAGGTCTCGGTAAACATAAGTACATTGAAGCAATTCTGTATTCTATTATATAGGCACTCAAGTTCAGCAGTTTTGTTTTGTAGAGACTGAACGTTTAAATGGAAACAACGCAGGAGAGTGTCTCTATTTCCATATTCTTTGGTTAACTCATCCAAAGATATGTATCCCAAATGCGCCATTGAACTTGGAATTTAGACAGAACAAAGGCAACACAGCACAGACACAGGACTCAGGTGACCAGGTTTGAGAGATCACTTTCACATTTGATGACTACTGCGGAGTCCCCAGGCCTTCTGCGCACCAGGACCTTTCCGTTTGAGTGCCAGGCAAAGTCATAGTCATGCAATTTAGCCCATGCCTTGACAGCTACCAGGAGCGCTTTTGAACGCTTTGTCATGTTTTCTGTGATATATCTCTTTCCTTCGGAATCCCTCAGAGCTTTTCTTTTTTCCAACCATGCATCTCTTAGGTCCTGGCGCGCAAACCTCACGATCACGGCTTTTGTGTACCCGGGCTTTCAATTTCTTTGGAGGAGAAATTCTAGAGGCCCGTGTACTGTGCGATGTCAGTGCACGTTAAAGAACCCCAGGTGGTCGAAATTTCCGGAGCCCTCCACTACGGCGTCTCTCATAGCCTTAGTTGCTTTGGGACGTTAAACCCCATAAACCATAAACACCCGCAAAAAAAAAAAAAATACGCGCCCATCGCAATGGCTCTCAACTTGAACGTCTTGTCAAATGAGCGTTAGAAAGACAATCGTTAGAGCGCAGTGGTGCCTGCTGCGCAGACATCTACTTCATCCTCCTTGAAATGCAATTTCCTTCCCCCGTCAGCGTGCTGCTTTCGTGTGCATCCATGCTGTGCGCGAACTTTGAGAGCGAGGATTCCGGCGTTGGGAGATCTGCGCTTGCTTGTGCAGCCACAACGGAAGGGCAGCAGGACACCCAGCGTCCCGCAAAGTCATGCGGAAGCGATCACCGACGCCGAGATCAGCTTCTTATCACATCACCGCTCCCATCCGGCGTCGCCCACTTGAGGCTGACGTTAACCTTTGCGCACAAAGACCGCACTTGTCTTCCGGAAGGTGAGGCTGCGCGACAGAAACGGAGCGGCGAGACAGGTCGCGTATTGTGGGGCCGCAGCTCATCTCGCCGATACCGCTCGCTGCTTGCTATACTCGGATGCGTGCAGAGGGCCCATCGACCTCCTTGCGATGATGACCCGACGACTCTGACGGCGACTCAGAGGCTGGCTGCTGCTGTTCCGAGTCGCGCGTCGTTTCAGAGTGTCTCCTTTGTGTTGTGTGGCCGCGAGGAAACGAAAGTGGACGTGGCATTGCGTACCGCTTCGCGGCGCTGATATCGATCACACTGCGAAGAAGTAGAAGGGGGTAAGGGGGCCCATAGCGAGGCGTTATCGTGCGTGTCCCGGCGACCCTCTCGTAAATAAAGGGTCGCGAGGCGAGGCTAGCTGCGCGCTCTCTCGGAGCCGGCTCCTCGAGAAAGAGATGCCGCTGTGCGCTGCTGCTACGCCATTGCCAGCGGCCATTGCGGCTCGCCTCGATTGACGACTCCATTCAGCCGCTTTCTCGGTTGGCGCGCTGTTCTCCCCCTCCCTTCGTCGCCCACATGGTAAGGGGGGGGACTCTTTGTGCGTGCCTGCGCCCGGAGCGGGCTCGCCGGGTGCTGGCGGTTACGTTGCGAGAAAGTCGAGTTCCTTCTTTATTCCGTTATTTTTTCTCGTTTGCCGTAGATGCCTAGTAAGGAAGGGCGCAGTTTTTTTATTCTTTCGATCTGCTGGTTTGATTCCCAGGTTAGCTTTTTTGTTACGTAACCACAACACATTTTTTTTAGACGAGTGAAGCTCTACGTGTATTTGGAGGTCAAGGTCCTTAACCATGACTCCAGTTATAGATGGACTGTCGCAACAAGTTGCCATGAAAGAAACGCTAACATTGGTAAGTAGAAAAAAAAAAAACACAACTAAGCTGCGTTGATATTGTTTGTCATTGAGTAGTATTTATAAAAGTTAATGAACGCTGCGTCGGGGCTCTATCCTTAATTAGGCTAGTGTAAGTTAGTTTAGTGTAAGTTTCATTTCATATTTACCCCCCCCCCCCCCCCCCCCCCCCGGAGTAGCCTGCCAGGTAGATTACCAATTACATCTCCAGTGATCGTTTAAAAATGCCTCTACCTTCTCATTCATGTAAGCATACCGGTCAGCAATACAAAAACCTGCACCCAGGACCAAAATTTAACAGCCCTCTCCAAGGTTTAATGCCTGTTTCAGAAAATATAATCTCCTGCTGAGACCGGTTTGTAATTGGCTGGAGCTTTGACTGACGATTGCTATTTAGCTGCGATTGGCCATTTCATGGGCAATAATGACAGGCTAGACGCCGGTTACGAGGCGAGCTTGCGTGAACAAAAATAGTCGCCTTGGTCAGGAATCTGATGTGGTCTTCTTAACGACCAAAGGCATCGAGAACAGCTTTCCTTTCTTCGCCGCTGCTTGTAATATGTTTAGTTTCGGGATGCGGAATCATTACAAGTCTATGAAAGCCCGGCTGAGTTTTTGTTTTGTTTTCTTGAACAGGGACATCGCTACAGCCATAGCTGTATCGCCACAACTGTTGCTCTCATCTCTCCTCTTTGGGGCGAAGCGAGGAGTGTAATTGTTTTCTTTAGTCGTTTTCCATATCCCGTCATACCTCTGTTTACCCAGGAAAATCTTGGCGATTCTCGTACAATCACGGCGCCCAAAAGCTTATTTCTGCCCGTCTAACTGTAGGACCACTTTCAATGCTTTCCTAGCAAACATGCTTCCGCACTGAGGCGCCTCAAAAAAAAAGAAGGCAGTGAGGGAGTCCAATGCGCCTCTGTTGACAATGAATACACCGCTCTGCATTCAGGCTGAAGCGCGCGAGAACTCTCTCTCTCTTTAGCTAGCCTTCTCCTCCGCGCCCTCTTTCCCGCGTCGCTTCCCACTTGCGCGTCTCGCGCGCGACGCCATATTTGCTCGGGAGCTTCGTCCCGCCCGCGGATGCTGTTGCCAGGGCAACGGCCGAGCGCGGCGCCGCCGCCGCTGCCACTCACTTCCGTCTCGCCCTGTTGCTGTGGTGTCCCGTCTGCGGCAAGCGGGGGCGACGCTCCCGCTTCCTCAAGGATCCCGCCCTTCCCTCTTCCCCACTGTCCTTTCTTCCCTTCGTTCCTCCGGGTTTCTTCTGTGCCGGGCCAGCGTTGGCCGCAGCGCTTCGTTCTTGTATTTCTTGTTTCACGCTCGGTGTACTTTCTTCCGAGGCACTGGCTTGTGTCACGCGCGCAATGCGGCGGGGGACCCGGGCCGCAGCTGGGATCGTGTCGCTGCGTAGCGAGGCCCGGGCTGTGCGCGAAAACGCCCACGTCGTATAGCGGCGCTGACGGCCTTTTCCTTTGTTTTCCACTGGAGTTTGCCTCACCCCAGCAAAAAATAAAAACTGCGTTCGTCTCGGCATTCGCCTCTCTTTGTGCGGCTGTTCTATTCGCGTAGCCATAATAAAGACAACCGTCCCCGCTCCCGGGTTCTTTCGCTTGCAAACACCGTGCTTCCGCAAGAGTGAGTTGCATATTTGCAAAAGGGAAAAAGTAAAGCCACCCCCCCGCACACACTTTCTGCTTTGATCAATAGTATCCTCGGTACCTACTATCACCAGCACGTCGCCAGTATTCTGTTTTTGTTTATTCGATGTGAACTCTGCCCATTAGTCGCATGCATCTTCCATCTACAACTGAGAAGTTCGTCTTCTATAGCTATATTTACTTCCTGTCCGTAGTTAAATGCAGGCAGTCATAAATAATAAACAGTTAGTCCTAGACTGCAATGTTCATACTTGTAGCGTCATCGGAAATCACTGCGTGATCTTTGCGTGCCTGTATCATTTGGCTACACGTCTAGGAAGGCGCATCTAGCTACGGCTGGCCCCACTGCGGAGCTATAGCGAGCCTTAATTATGGGGAACGCATTAACAGCGGCCGCTCGTTAAGAAGCGTGAGCAGGTGTTGGTGACCACCACAAGCGCACTATCACGATGGAAAGAAACGCGAGCAGAGCGAAGCCTAGGCGCTCCGCTGTTCGCATTTCTTTTAAACACGCTTTTACTTCGTTGGTAGTAAAAAGGTGCTAGTGTAGTCCGTGACGCATTCTAGGATGACTGAAGTCTTTCTCTTACCACTCAGGTGAGAGCGCCGCCAAAAAAAAGAATCGAACAGCGGACCACGTAGACGCCACGCTGTACAGCATTACAGCCAGAAGTACAGCATTATAACCACCCCGTCATGTCGTCCACTGGACCGTGCGATCTCTAGGTCCCTGTGCATAAAGGTTGTCATTTCGGGTGTGCGGCGTCTGCTTTTCCTCCGATGCCGCCCTTGTTCGACCGGCACACAGAATCCTCGCCGCCGACTTTGCATAAAGTGAGGCTTCACGATTAAACGCACCAACCGCAGTGGCTTGGTAGCCTTGGCCCTTTGCATCTGGCCCTTTCTATGGTTGGGGGTTTTGTAAACATCTCTGTGACCTTCCAAGGTAAGCACAAAAGGGAAAAAACTTGCCTTTTTTTCTCTGCGCTTTGTGTTGTCGGACAAGTCATGGGGCTAGTTACTTAAGTGATCGGTTGGTTAGTTCGCTCGTATGCTGGCTAATATTGGATGGAATGGACCGCAAGCAGCTAGGCATGCGTCAAACACAAATTTATGGACAGGGCCAGCCTTGTTAATTTCTGTAATCGCGCTTGTTTTGCTTAACGTGTCTCACACGCTGCATTGCATGATTTTATTTTTTGCCCAATGGTATCTGCTAGTACTATTCGGACCCAATTTCACCCTATGTTGGGGTCACGATCTCCTTAGAGTGCCTGAAATTAAGAAATAATATGCACCTGCACTCAGTAAGTACTGTTGGTTCATAGTGCGGCTACTTGACGAGTTTTTTGGTTCTGGCAAGTGTATGGCGCTGCCATTTCTTTGATTGATTGATTGATTGATTGATTGATTGATTGATTGATTGATTCGAACGTTTGCTAATAAGTTTTAAACTATAGTATGTGGAAAGTAAAAAATAGACATCTGGGCTATCTACTTTTTCTACTCATTGTGCCTGTGTTTTTTTTTTTATTAGTAAAAGAAAACAACTTGGAAACTCGCACTTCAGATCGCTGCTGTTGATGTGGAGTACCAATCTGCGGTCGCGGCCGTCTTTTGTTGATGAGCACAATTTGTTTTTTTTTAAACGCTTTTACTTCCTTCAGCGAAAAACCACATCGCTTGAGCAGGCAGTTCGTTTCTGTTCTTCACTTTCCTGTCAGATTATTTATACCTCCCCGTGTGCTCTACCCCGCAAAACTTCGTACGTTATTTAGCCACGAAGCTGGCTCGGTGCTTTTGAAGCAAATGTCAAATGTTCTTTCCTGTTCCTTTGGGGGTTCATTTGGATGCTTTTCACTGGCAACCTCACTCGCCTGCGTCGTAAAGACTTGTTTACCTCGACCAATCTCGTCGCGGAGAAATGCCGCAACTTAAAGTAAAAAATATTGCGTGGAATCTGGAACGACGCTTCAGCCTCGCAACTGATCAAAACTTCAGATGAACGTGTATGAGGCACGCTCGCAGACTAATCATGTCGCTTCTTAAGAAAAAAAAAAGCGCAGAATAAAAGGTCGAAAAAAGGGCCAAGTTAGCAGGAGTTCTCTGACGCAAAGTCCGAAGCGCGCGCGCAAGTGTAGTGCTTCTTCTGGGTGGGTGTTCGAAAAATGACTTTCGCCGACGGAGGTCCTAATAGAAAGCTCCGAACATGCGCAGTTGCCGCGCGCTTTGCTTCAATTGGGAGAGGGGGGCTCTGAAAACACAATTCCGGGCAGCGGACGCTCTCACAAAGCCGGAAAAAAAAAAGGAGAGAGTGAGAGGGGTGGCCTGATTGGTTCCGTCCTGGTGTCTTACAATGACGGCGACGCTCGGCTGTGGCTGGGCACAGTTGTTGGAGCTGTGGTTTTTCCAAGCGAGCGCGGCTGATTGTACCAACACGGCAGCGCAGCCGGGGCTTAACGTCTTCACTGGCGCACTTTTATCGGGAAATTGGAATTTTGTGACGTCGCTCCCTTTTTCTGCTTTTATCTATCTAGCATTGACGCTTTGTATTTCAGCTTAGGAATCTACAGTGTGCCACAGAAATTTCGAAGTGGAAAGCAGTTGTTGAGAACAAGTAGGAGAGATAATCGGCTGAGCAAAGGCTGTTTACGTCCACGTGGTAGTTGAATACATTGTAAAAATGCAGTCCGGCGACTCGGCTTCAAGTTTCTTGTCAATGTTTGGGACTGCTTTGAACCGCAACGGCATGAGATGATGTCGGCGTGTAAAACAAACATAAATTCAGCGGGATTTCGATTCCGGGTTCCGAAATTGGATACGGGTCAGCCAGTACAGAAGAAATAAAAGCGTCCAAGTTTGATTTTAAAGAAACGGGAGACGAGACCGGCAGCGCTGCCCGAGGAAAGCCAAGAGAACGCTGTGGAATTGGCGGTCGCTTGTTTTTGATTACCTTTCGGCATTCTCAGAGAAAAACCGAAGCTGCGTGAGCAGACGCTCGCTGGCGTATGTGAGAAACCTCGCGCCAACCTGCTTTTTTTCACTTACGTGAGGCTGTGTCATGAATAGACGAGGAGTTGGCGTTCTTTAGTTGTGGGTTGGTTTAACCGAACGAGCCAGAAAGATGAGAGAGATAATGGAAATAATCTTTAATTATTTACCTCGAAGTCTTTCTTTGTTTGTCTTTTTTTTTACTGATCACGCTGTGCAAGCATCATAAAATTGAGAGCAATCCACTGATCGTGGAGCACGATTCTATAAAACTACAAATTTCAATCAACAAGCAGCACAAATAAGCAGAGAGCAATGTTCTTGTGTGACACGCTCCGGACGGAGAAAGCGGCCGCCCAGAATCGCAGTCACGTGATTCAATACCGGCATCCATGTAGCAGATTAGCATCTTGCTCTAAGTTGCACCTTGTTATTGTACAAGAGGAATATCGAACTGGGTGCAGCGAATTTTAGGCGGTTTTAGGCAGTTTTAAGCATGAAATGCTTTTAGCTCCCGTTGTCGGCAGTGTGGTGACGTCACGCCGAGACCGAGAGCCATCATCCGGGCACTGAAATCCACTCATCCGGGCACTGAATTCCACTCATCCGGGCACTGAATTCCACTCATCCGGGCACTGAATTCCACTCATCCGGGCTCTGAAACGAGAACATCCGGGCACCGTACGAGACTTAACGAGATTCAACGAGACTCTCTAAGCCCTCCTACGCGACCGGCATGCAAGCGCCGGTTGGTCTCCAAACGAGACAAAAAATAACTGCTGCCAGTGCCTTCTCAATGTTTATCAAGATATCAGTGGAGCTGTGGGTTTGATAATGCACGGAATTATAATTTCCGATTTCTAATAACGCGTGCAAAAAGCACATAAATGCCACGTTACACTTCGTTGTCATACGTGATCCGGAGGAGAAGCGCTGCGTTCAAAGGGCAAGGCATCGCGCCGAACGGGTGGTGGCGTTCCTCCCTTCCTTTACGGTGCGGTTCGGGTGTCCACCGAGATGACATTAGGCCCGTAAACATTTCATGCTTACTCTACTCTCGTTTACGGGAGAGGCAGACATTTTTTGTAGTGCAAAGTAGCGTCGGCAGTCGCTTCTCCCGAGCGCCGCCCGTATAGAGGAAAGAAGTTTTATTTGTGGAGAAACATATACAAACTGCTTCACCTAAGACTTCATACAGTTTAAAAAAAAAAAAAAGGTTTTTCCAGTTAAAAGAGCGCTTTTTTCGGCACAGCATTCTCAGCGGTATAGTACATCAGAACACAGCTAAGACTTGATATTACCTGCGGTGGCCTACACGCCTCTCAGTAAGTAAGGAGCCCAACAGTAATAGTTAACCAGCCTGCTAGTGAGCACGACCTAGCGGTCATGGGCGTCCGGAGGGGGGGGGGGGGGGGCAAGGGGGGGCGGCTGCACCCCCCTGGAAAATCACTCACTCGAACCGTGAGTGATGGCCGCACGCCAGGGGCGGTGGTGCGCTCAGCCAAAAGGGTAAAAGCAGCCCCGCTTCGACGCTTGGTCACATCTGCGAAATGCCGCGTCCGGGCGCGCGTCGTTCCGCCGTTTTCAAACCACGCCACCGCCAGCTCTGCTGAAGGACGACCTGTTGCAGACATGCAGCGGCACCGGCGAGCATGTGTTTCGAGCCGTCTTGAGATGGGTGTCTGTTTCTTTGATCTCTAGAGAGATAGCGACACGGAGGCAGACAGTGCACAGGGCACAGGTCGCTCGCTATAATCATGATACGTTCGTACGCCGGCCACCGATGAATTCTTGAGGGGGGAAGGACAAATCAGCCGTGTCCACCCCCGCTTTGTCGGGCTGCTCAGGGGCAAGCGGGCGACGAGTTGGCGCCGCCGCCGCGCGCTGTCTCCTCCGATCCACGGGAGAGCTCGGTGCGGTAGAAGCGCCGCTTTCAGAACCTTCGGCAAAGGGGATTAGCTGCTTTTGTTCACGGCGACGCAGTCTCCAGAGGCGCCCCCACACCAGCGTTCCTTGCGTCTTCTCCGAAAACCAGCGCCTTTGGTCAACGCAGCCCGATGGCGCCTGCCTGGCTCGCCTGTCACCTCTGGCTGGGCCTCAAATCACAACAGCGCCCATGTACTGTGCGTGTCAGTGCATGGTAAAGAGACCCAGGTGGTCGACATTATCCGAAACTCTGTACTACTCCGTCCCTCATAGCCTGAGTCGTTTTGGGGCTCTGAACCCCATAAAAGCACAAAAACAAATTTTCCGGCCGAATTAGTTGCGGGTGTCCCTTCCCCTCGGAAGTCGCGCGGCGTTCCTTACACCCCAAAAGTGCGCATTCGTGGATATTGTGGCAAGTAAGCCCTTGCACGTGTGCGCGCCTCTGTGTTTGTGCTTCGGTGTTTTTAGTGGCGGGTTGTCAACGAAGGTGAGAACAACCAAGACAGCGGACGAGAAAACGACGAGCGGCGAGCAGTGTGTGTGCGGTTGCTCGACTGTGCGGATGCGCGAGCAAGATGGAGCGAGGTGTATGAAGCTGCGAGCGTGCATTTATCTTGTAAATAAGTTTTCGTTGTATATATAGTCATCTTTTGTTTTCAACGTACTCGTTCAACCATTTTTCCAATCAATATATATGATGACTGTGCACTGAGAGCGTGTAATGAAGCACAGAAATGAATTTATCACCCGTGTAACTACGCAATTCGCCCAGAAAAATCCGAGGCGCCTACAGTTGCTGTTCAAGGAAGACTGACTGAGTGACTGTAGTTGCGTGTTTGTGAACATATTGCGCTGTGTGCTGGTCATCAATTCGGGTGAGTCGAGAACCCGTATGCAGTAAGACTGAGCACTTCGAGTATTGATAGTATCTTTTTGCATTTTTATTAATTTTAATTGTTTCTTTGTTGATAAACTCCAATGTATCTCTACAATCCGCGCTTTAATTTGCTGCTTGTAATTTTCTTTGATGTGTGTATTTTACTTATTTTTTATTTATATATAAATAAATAAATTTACTCCGCAAATAGTGCCTTTTCGCTACGAATATACCCCCCCACCCCCCCCTCCGGCGCCAACAACCAATGCGGCCCCCCCTGCAAAAAATTCTGCGGACGCCCTTGCTAGCGGTATTATGATGTGCTGCACCACTGGCAATGCTATGCCAAAAAAAAAGAAAAAAAGCGTTCTCTTAAATCAAAAGCCGATTTCTAAAAATTGTGTAATGTCTTAGATGAAACACCCTGCGTATTGCGTCGTGCTGTACGAAGCAAGCCGGCTAAGAAATGGGTCATACAAGTGGGAACAACCTGAACGCTCCTCTACCCAATCCGGGTCCTCCAACAAATGTTGACATCGTGGGACAGGAGTTTACTCGAATGTTTCACCACTTGTGCACTTCACAGCCACCCCTATGGTTTGTGAACGAGCCTTGGAGAGTAGCGGCAGTCTGCTGAAAACTATTGGACTCGGCTACTAGGAGCAGATGGCGAAGTGCACACTTGGAATTTAAAAAAAAAAGAAAAAGGTTGCGCATCTAAAATAGTTGACATTGTGTGTTAAATCAGTTGAATCAGACAAATCTTCTTGCAAAGGACTCATTCAGCTAGGGAGGGATTTTTTTTTTCTTTGAAGTAGTAAAATACATATTTAGCGGACGGACATACTACATAGTGTTACCTTCCACTTCGCCTTTTAGTGAAAAAAAAAAAAAAAGTTGATTTCAAGAGAGCAGATTTTGTAACTGTAAAACCTCACTAAGCTTAGGTTTCATCACTGAAACCTCATTGAGCACAGGTTTGATTAATAAAACCACATTAATCACAGGTTTTTTTTTTTTTTCACTAAAACGTGTGTTTTGCGGCAGCGTCGGAAAGCGATCTGGAAACTCACCTTTTTGCTCTTCTTTCTTAGTAATCTTTTTTTTCTTTTCATCGCAAACCCTGCTTCCCGTTAGTGCCCGCATTCAACTATTTTGAGTCACCTGAAGTGTGGCATATTTTCTCTCCGCTTCGGTTATTTTCGTCCCATAAGTAGTTTTCCGCGCGCATAGGTTCAGCCTCGCGTTCTGTATCTATTCGCATATTCAACCTCTGCATGCCCGCACGCGCCTTTGAAGCACGGAATCTTTGCATAAGTGGGCGAGCATGTCCGCTCAAGCTTTAAATCAAGTGTGGCACCCACATGTGTTCACTTCGCTGCGTGCGTGAATTTTTTATTTTTTTTTCCTTCTGAAGTGCGCCTAGAGTGTGCGTGTGGAAGTGTGCGCGATGAGTAGCGTATTTTTGCCTTTTCTCTGGTATGCAGAACTAAAACTTTTGCCATTTTGCGAAACACTTGCTGGTATGGCGTCAATACATCCCTACTTGCCTCCACAGCCGCTGAGCTCAGCCTGTGCAGTAATTATGACACTGAAGCCCCTGGCACACCATTCAGAGCTCAGTCTCTCTCTCAGATAATTAAGCAGCAAGCACAAATTTGAATCAAGTTAGACATACGTCTCCGTAAAGATGAAACGAGGGCTAACAAAAGTAAACGGCCCCTATAAGCCCTCCGTACAAGGAAAAAAAGGACAAGACCTGCTTTCTTGTCTTATTCGTTTTAACGCCGGTTCCATTGCTTTCATGTGAAGTGTACAGTAGTGCCGAAATCCTTTTTTGCATTTTATCTGCGATGTATGTAAAGAGATTAATTTTTATTATGATATAGTGGAAATTGCGGTTAGCCTTTTCCGTCTCGCTAGAGAAGCCACGAGGGTTCCTCGAGGAGCATAATTAAGCGCACACGTTCGCCTCCCTTCTCCGTTTTCAGAATTGCGCAAAGTCGGGGTTCTCAAAAACGCTTTGTAAATTAAGTATGCGTTTGGATAAGCCTAGTTATTTAGAGAGATAATTCAGGGGCTCATGAGATAGCTTTAATACCTGCCATGACCTTAGTCTTGGGAACGAAGTTTGGTCCTGATAAGAAGGATTTGGCAGTGTTCGTATGCGTTCATGCGTTTTTTTTTTTTTTATGTCGCCACCTACCTCGATTCCTCATTTAAATGTGCCTGTGCTCGTTCGTGTTCGCCACTTCAGCTCTCGTCGGGAGCAGCGAAACATAATGGGCCATTGGTCAGGTTCTAATCTCCTCATTATTTTTAGTCTGGGTTTCTCTTTTTCGCTATTTATTGTGCTGATGGACTAGCGATGTCATCGCCGCTGTTACCGGAAAGTACGGACAAAAATGTTCGACATTTAATCGTGATTACCAGCAAGCTGGACCGGGGGCCGAACGCTGGTTTATTCGCGAGTTTCAAGCTAAAAATCACGCTGCGGAACAAGCAGTCGCAGAATCCTCTCCTAGCCCGTAAAGTAATTTTACGCCACGCTTGCCTCATTTCTCTGGGCAGCCTTTTCGTTCGCTTCCGCCGGCTGTTTTGTGGAGCGCCCCTAATATTTAGCACCAGGCAGAGCTCCCCGAGTGGACTAATGAAGAAATACTGTGGGTCCCCCAATGAAGGAGAAAAAGATAATACTGTGTGTCTGCGCTTGGAAGGCGGAACCGTACTCGCTGCGGGTTGTAATGAAAATGTAAGACGTTAAAGGAACGCGCTACGCTGCTCACGCAGACACACACTGGGAAGATCGCCATTTCGCTGCTCGTTACCCTGTTCCTGACAATATCCTTGCCAGCGAAACAAAAGAAAATTTAATTGAGAAGCGGGAGTAAAAGCAAAAAGCGTCAGATTGAAATTTCTGGGCACTGGCAGTACTTCGTATAGCGCTCGTAATTCACTTAAGCTTTGGGGAAATGCTTCGTGCGCCTAATTCTTCTCCAGAGTTTCCTTTTTTTCTTATCTCGTCGGTTAATTTGTGGCAGTCGCTGCATTCAGCTCGTGTTTCCCTATGTAGGCTCATGAAAAAAAAAAAAAGATAGTTAACACTATATAGGTTGCAGAACTTCAGATTGTATCAGCTTCCGGTTCTTTTCTGTCCACGCGAAGCTCCGGAAATGAATTTCTTTCTTGCGTTAAACCCTAAATGGGCCCTATATTTTCGCAAGCATGGAATATACTTTGTGTTTGGTGTTTAGTAGAACATTTGTTTTATTTCACTACGCCTAGCCTGATGATTAACGACCATAGAAAGGTGTGTTGATGACGTTGGGGCGGGGTTTTGTACGTGGTCAACCGCCTGAGCAGCTCTAGCTGCTCGTATGTGGACATCATTGTCCGTTCTTTTGATTTCCCCTTGCACTGCACTCATTAACCTTGCGCTTTAGTATGTTGTAAACACTGAGATATACAGACCGTTTAAGGCAGACCTTTTTAATCATGTCACGGTGCCTGTCTACGGTTGACCATGCTTGGAAGGAGCCAGGTGGTTTCCTCGTACTGTATTTTTTTTTGTATTTTGCACCCTTTGAGATAAATTGATGGATAGTGTCTCTTGGTTTGCAATTGTGTACAGAAAAAATATTTCGCTTCGTTTTTTATTCTTACTCTCATTAATTTAAGCATATACACCTTTCTCATATCTGTTATATCATATGTGACTTGTCTCCACGTGGTAGTGGTAGTGATTTAATTTTTAAATAAAAAATAAAATAAAAAAGTGAAGCAAAAAAGTGCTGCCGGCCGCGGCAATTGCTATCTAATATCTTAAACACCCTAGCTGCAGCCGGCGGAAATGAAAGGGAAAGGAAGAGGATAGTGAGAAGTATAGAGGGGAGCGACAGCAAGAAAGGACAGGGGAGAGCTTTGTACACTATTTACAAAATACAAAAGTAATCAAGTTCGCGCCGCTCGCGCGCTAATGTCCAAGCGTCTCCACGTTTCCAGGAGACCTTTTACTGTGCTTTTGCTCACCGTAAAGGTGGCTTCACCGCAGAAATTTTTTTGTGTGTAGAAGTGTGCTTCGCAGAGCAGAATTCGAGAAAACTATCCGTATGCTTCTACGTAGCCGATCCGAACGTTTGATTCTAGCACGTATGACATTTACCAGCATGGCACAAACACGAAATGTGTACAAAAATACAAAAGCGAAATATGGCACAACGATTGAAATTAAAGCTTGTACGCTTACACGTTTTAGGGAGCACAGCATTTGAGGAAGTTTGATATTTGTGAAACTTGCGCGTTCGAAAATTCAAACCTAGCGGCTTCTTTCTGCTTTATTTTTTTAACTTTGTTTTTGTTCAGAGAGTGATCATTGCCTCAGCTATGTCCACTGCCGAACGCTAGTGTCTTTAAAGGGATACTGACGGAAGATCTTAAAATTGAACAAAACCGCGGAAAATAGATTCTCGGAATGTGATTACACCAAAATCTAGTGCCGCCGCGGTGGCTCAGCGGTTACGGTGCTCGGCTGCTGACCCGAAAGACGCGGGTTCGATCCCGGCCGCGGCGGCTGGAATTTCTTTGGAGGAGAAATTCTAGAGGCCCGTGTACTGTGCGATGTCAGTGCACGTTAAAGAACCCCAGGTGGTCGAAATTTCCGGAGCCCTCCACTACGGCGTCTCTCATAGCCTTAGTCGCTTTGGGACGTTAAACCCCATAAACCAAACCAAACCAAAATCTAGTCGTCACTTCGCATAATTTTCAGCGGATGCTTTTATTTTCTATGTTTTATGAGCGCGCGCCAAGCCTTCCCGCCCGGCGCGAGGTGAAGAGCATGACGTCATGACACCCTCGCCCGACAGGCAGCCGGTCGCGTCACTCGAAGGGCGATGTCGCAATGCAGTTTGGGTAGACCAAGTGATAAGGCTCCAAACCTCCGACGTTGCCGACGCAAAACTGGCAAAACCTGCGGGTGGCGATGGCAGTCGTGCTCCTGCGGGAACAGTTGGCGCGCGGGTGTTATGACGCCTAGTCGAAGCTTCCACAGGCGGCCGCCAGGTGCAACGATACGGCAATAAATCGCGAAAAAAACGTGCTACCCGCCTTTCTACGCTAAAATTCTTGTCGCATTTATCAGTTTTAGCAATAAAGCTCTTGTTTAGATGTAAAAGAGCAGATCCAAAAGTTTGATTCAGTAACCCTTTAACGCTTGAACCGTCTTTTTTAATTCGCGCATAATACTGAAATTAATACGAGTTTATAAATTCGTATAAATGTGAGGTTGTGGCAGTAAATGCAGCTTCTGCTTCAGGTGCGAGCAGCTCGTCATGACATATCTGAAGGGAGCTGACAACCTACTTGTTTCGCGAACACGAAAAATCATGCGGTAGCTTGATTGCCGCGATCATATGGAGAGCAAAGATTATTAACCGAGCTCCGTACTGCCATTCGTTAACTAAAGTTTTTCAAATTGATTTTTATTGCTGGTATTCGTTACTTTAGCCATTTTGGCCTTTACGTTTTTTTTTTTTTGTGCTTTTGTAATCACCGTGGAAACTGCTGATTAAAATTAATATGCTGGGTGCTATTATAGCCGCTTCTAAGGGAAAATAATGTCTTTAGTTCTGTTTTAAACCCGCAGCTTGAAATGATCGTTTTCTCGCTCGCATGTACAGCTTATCAGTTCGATTTTAGCATACCTTCGAGGCAATGTCGTTAGCCTGCGTTAAGTAACATCATTTCCTGCTTTCCTTCTGTCTCTAACTATCACTAATCTGTGCTTGCATTGCTTGCTGCTATAGGCCGCTGCATTTTCTTCCGAGTTTTCTGTCCTTTTCCGACCCACAGCGAAGGCTCGCCAGCTGCGATTACATTTCTCATTTCTGCGTTCCCCGGCGGTACTTTGCCTAGGCGTTCCGCCGGCACGCGTTCTCTGGCGGCGCGGAGACGCGAGGCATGTGCGTTCATTAATTTCGAGCCCGTTACTCGCTAGGGTTGCGCGGAGGGATGGACGTGCGGATATGCGGCACGAGGGAAAGCCCGCCGAGCCAGATGGCGCATCGTTTGCGCGTTGTTGCTCTTCGGTTGCAGCGGCTAATTTATGCAGCTCGAAAGAAGAAAAAAAAATTGACTCGAAAGAGCGATGACTGTTTGTTGCATGCTGAATTATTTTTTCTTTCGACTTTGTTTCTCCATTCGTTACGTTTTCGTGTGTGCGTGCGTCGCCTGTTTGGGGCAAGGCTTGACTCGTGGTGTTACGAACGTGATTACACGGCCGTTTGGTGCTTTGGGTTTGCTTGAGCGTAGCTTGGTGGCCGGTGAAATGCGGCATCATTTATTTGCCTCGAGGAGCATCGCCGTTATGGCAAACGCGGAAAGTTTCTCCGAAGGTCAAGAGAAGAGGGCGCCGTCAGCGGCCTAGCGAACTGCTTACATTGGGCTGCAGATGGATTGCAAGTCATTCTCGGCCGAGGTGCACGAAACGGCGTACACGTGGCGCTCGTTTAGAAAGCCAAGCCAGTACTGACGTCGCAGGAAATCCGGGTTGAATAAGTACCGCAGTGTCGTACTCGGTATTCGGCAGTGCTACGAAGTTCAGTTTAATACGGAAAAGCAGCGCGATATATGTATCAGTAATGGGCGTTGCGGAATTCTTAACCGTGATAGCGTAAGTAAAGGCATGCGAGTAATGGTGGACGAAAAAAAAAAAAGATAACACCCTCTGCGACAACTTACGCCAGCCACGCTGAGATGTGTGCACATCAACATGCACGCAGTGTTCTTTTCTTTTCTTTGCGTGTAAACGCAGTGACGCGTATTGGCAGTCAATTTTTCTTCAGGTGCTCAAATTGTGTCCAATTTTGCTTTCTGCTCTCGTTTCTGCAGGTAAGACACCTTGGTCCTACAACGTCGCCTTTCTCCCAACCGTAAGTTCGGCTGCCGAATGATTGGCTCTGCGTTACGCGAGTTTGACTTCAGCAGCAACGCGGTTTCAACTTCTGCCTCGTTTCCGAGGCAATGACGCTGCATGCTACCAGATACGAGAACGAAGATTTGCACTTGCTGTAAGAATTTGTGAAGTAAAGTGTGCCATGAGGAGGAGGAGGGAACAGAAACAAGAAAGTGGGAGTTGTCAGCAGCTTCCAGGGAGGACTTCTCAGTCAGGAATCCACCGAATGTCACCTTCCGCCGGACCCAGTCTACCAGCTTTAGCTGGTCCTCCGGCCGAGCGACCAGTAGAGCGATCTCCCCGGAGGTGCAGGTAGGGGAGCAGGTGGGGGCACCAGACACTTCGCCAGGATTTTTTTTTTTTTTCGGGGTGGGCACAAGGTAACTTCGTATACCGGAGCGCGGGAAGCAAGGAGGGGGGGGGGGGTCTTCTGGCCCCCCCTTTGGATACGTGCCTGGGGCACTCCCACTGAATGTGCTCATGCCCATGGGTGGTGAAACAGATAGGTGTGTTATGCTTAGCATGTGGCACACTGTTAATGGAGGAGGGGAGGTTGGGGTAAGTTTTGTGCGGGATATACGGCGATAAAAAATGGGTGTGATTGGAGTCGTCTCCATAAACGCTTTGGGTCCCATCAAGTGAGCAGTGGGAAGGCGGGTGTGTGACCGGCCTACGCGATTGTGTAGTATGCCGTGTGGCAAACTGTTAAACATTCCTGAGCTAGCACGTGTCGTCGTATTTTTTCTTTTTTCCCGTTCTTCATGCCGTCACCTTGACCGCCGAAGACTTGTACTGCTGGCAGCACACACTGCCGTTTTTCTTTTTCTTGTGAATTTCTTGCGTATGCTTATGCAGCCTGACAGCATACGCAATAATGTCTGTGTTAATGTTTCTCTCGCTTATCCTGCCGAGAAATTAGCATGTCTTTTTAATTTTAGTGTGGAGACCGGAAGCGGGCAGAATGGGTGAAGGAACCAACGCGGATTAATGACGTGCTAGTCGAAATCAAGAGAAAGGAACGGGCTTGGGCAGGGCATGTAATTGGAAGGCAAGATAACCGCTGGTCCATAATTGTAACGGAGTGGATTCCAAGAGAAGGCAAACATAGCAGAGGGTGGCAGAAAGTTAGGTGGGCGGATGAGGTTAGCAAGTTTGTGGGGATACGGTGGCCGCAGCTGGCAAAGGACAGGGTTAATTGGAGAGACATGGAAGAGGCCTTTGCCCTGCAGTGGGCGTAGTGAGGATGCTGCTCGTGATGATGATGATGAATGATGCGTGGCTTCATGTAAAACGCCACGCGAATTACACGGATTATATCTCGTTTATTGGCTTTCTTTAGCGCAGATAAGCTACATGTGTGAACGCTTCCAAACACGACTATGCAGTACAACACAATGCCAAGAACACTGCTTAGTGACTTTCCTAATAGTATTTTCTACGTGGCGGTTTTTGTACTTTTTTTTTCTGCGTATCTGGAACTCATTTGACCAGTACGTTGCATTTTCATGAAAAGTGTTACTTTTGTGCATGCACTTTGTTTCCTGTATGGTTTGCATTCTTAATAATATAAATCTCATGAATGGCTTTAACCGGTCAGATCTTTTGCTGAGAAGTACTTTCAGCAACCTCTGCATGTGCTGATGTGTGCGAATTTAAGTTTTGTGGCCAACAAACGATTTTACTTTAGATTTTTCTTTCCTTGAGCTTTCGAAAAGTAATTTCTGCACATTCAGCGTTACATCATCACTCCCAGATCTATTTCTAAGGCTATGGGCCCTCATTACATTTCGTTCGCGTTCTCGGTATCCATATATGGCGCAGGGTAGGGACAGCCACTGTAGTAGTATACCGGAAAATATCGCCGCGGCAATTTTCGTGCTGCTGCTAATGTGTCGTCTCACGTCCGCCCTTCCCTCTCCTCTCTTCTCTGCCAAACTAATTGCCTGCGCTCTTTCTTTTAGCGACAATGTTTGTCCTCAGCAACATGTTACACGTTGCGAAACTTTGTTGGTTGCTCTGCGCTAACGCCGTAGCATCGCCCTTGCCCCTCGCAAGTTGCACCTCCTTTTTTTTCGTTGTTTTTCTCCATCGCTGTGCGCACTTATGATTGCGCGTTGCGCCCGTAATTAGTATAACCACGCCTGCCGTGCATGTTTTCATTTGCATTTTATTGTTTTTCACTTCGCTCACTATTAAATAAGCGCGTGGTTACAGCGCTGATATAACGAGCCGCGTGAACGATCGGCGTTATTCAACGAGCTGTAAGCAGTCGCGCAGACAGCGTGGGAGCGCTATTAATAACGGCTTCGGGTAGCCCAGCACAGCATCAGCCAGATGACCGTTGGCTTAAATGTTGCGAAGGGAGGCGGTGATTGAAAACAGAGACAGAGTTGGCTCTCTGGTACTGAACCCACCCCTTTCCCCGGCCTTTGATCTAGCAGCCGTGATATCAAACTCGCCACATCCGCCCACCATCTCTCTATCCTCTCTTCCTCTCTCTCTCTCTCTAACGCAGAGGGCAGGTAGGTTCGGTTATGAGAAACCGAAAATTGCAGGAGTTTTAGGGTGCGCGTAGGTGGGTCCAACCAACATGTGCCAGCACGACGAGAATAGCGTAAAAGCTTTGTTGTAGAAGGTGCAACATGTCAGGTGAACTTGCGGGCGCACTCTTTTATTATAATTTTCTCTCCCGCGTCTGCTCTCTTCCAGCGCATTTTGCTGTGCCGAGAGCACCGCCACGAACAGCTCGGGGAAACTTTAAGGAACTCTGCTCAGCTACTGCCAGGGCACTTCTAATTACTATTTCCCGTGTGCTGACCCTTTTGCGTTTAAACTTCTTAACATTCACCGGAGAAGAGTGACGCGCAAAACATAACGCCCTCATCCTTTCACTCTTTTATTCTCTCACCATTTTCTCGTCCCGGTGTTATCTTTTATGTCTTTTTACCCTTCAGCTCCTGTTTAAGGCACAATGTCATGCAAAATTCTCCACCGCTGCTTGTACCCGCAGTCACTGGCGAGTGTAGTGCATCATTCAAAACACGCCTTCCGACGTGAATGCCGAGTACATCTTCACCTGTCACGCAGGACAGATCCATTGCTTATATGCCTTTGAAAGCGAGACCTCCAACTAATGGCATCAGCGTAATGTCATGCTGGAAGAAGGTTGGTTGCGGCGTCGTGATGTCAGGTCGACGTCATTATTTGGAAGACCTTTCAGAGGGATCTGCCACTTCGTTCCGGAATTGTAACCTAGCGTAGTGGCAAAGCCTCACAGCAGTGATACCGGCTGTTGGTAGCCCGAACGGTAAGACCCCTCGCTTCCTTTGTCATAGTGTGTGTCCGCGGACATGTCGTATTCAGCCAGTCGGGGCAGACAGCTGCTATATGAGTGGTCTCGTCTTTTAAATCTAACGCCATTCTATACCAAGCCTGCCTTATTGAACTGTGTGACAGTAAAATACGAACGACGTGGTCGTCTCTTTCGCCCCATAGAGTTGTGTGCTGCCTAGCTCAGTGGGTCTTGATGTGGGAGAACACCCTTTACAGGCACAGAAACAGCTAGCTGGTGACGCTTCGTTTCTTGTGCATGGTGCAGCGCGTAAATGGTTCTCGTTTTTCATGCGGTAGATTGTGCGCTTTGAATCGAATTGTATTATTGTTGTAGTGTATTGCAGTCGTGACCTACCAACCTTCCTTCGCGGCACCTTGGTCGCGATGCAACCAGTGAATCGTGAGCGCGCTTTACATCCCCACCAGTGTAAATCCAGAGATGGGGGCTTGCGATGAAGAAAATTTTAGAGCCCCCCCCCCCCCCCCCCCTTTTTTTTTCGTTTCCTTCCAAATGTCTTTCCATGTGAAATTCTTATTTGCAGGTCTTACAACCGTACCAAGTCTTATGCGGGTACTGCATTAAACATCGCGTGGTCAACCTTTCCGTTGACTTCTGCCATCGGTACGCTTCATAATACGGGAAACGAAGAGTTACCTGTACCAAAAAGCGTAACTGGGGACTTTTGAACAACCCAGTGTATTTTAATGTGACAAAAAAAAAAAGCGGCGTCGTGTGTCAGAAAAATCGCTGATTAGCTGAGGTAGGGCGGCACAATGACGGCGCCAGACCGGAAGTGACGTCACTGGTGTTAATAGCATCAACTTGCACTATCAAGCCAAGCATTGCGATGCGCTTCGTGCATTAAAAACAATTTATTAAAAAGAGCACCTGGAATTCGTTGCCAGTTTTTTTTTTTTTTTGTCTATAGCTATTACCCGCCACAATGGCTTAGTCGCCGTGGCGTTCGGCTCCTGCGCCCAAGGACGCTGAATTGAACCTCAGCCGCGGTGGTCACATTTCAGTGGAGATGAAATGCAAAAGGTACCCATGTGTGCGGTGTCAATGCCCCAATTGATTGAAATTAAATTGGAGCTCTCCACTAGTGTGTTTGTCGTAACCACATGTGCAGCTTTGGAGCGTTAAAGCCTTCGTACTACATAACAGCGCACTTTAAACCTAAGCATCCCAGAGTGCCAACCTAGACACGTTATTTTGGGTTAGAGGATGAAGAGTCGTTGTTTTTCAAGAAACAGTTGTCCTAATAAGGGTATGATGAGGCAATTGCAGCAGCCGGCTGCTCATAGCCACAGCGGCCGATATTATCAGACTCCTCGCTATGAACGCATCGCGTCGTCACATTTTTTTCCGCCATTGATTGGTGGACCGAATGCAGGCAGCAGTCGCGAGAATCTGGAACTGCTTTCTACTTTAATAACGCAATCGCCGCCGCTGCTGTTGTGACGTCGTTCCCGTGACGCGAGACAGAACTTCCGCAAAACGCCACGAGGAGCACTTTTCGCGCTTCTTGCGCAGTTTTATTTCTCTCGCTAGTGTCTTCCTGAAATGTGGCGCAATATGTCACGTGTGGCGCTGGCGCCTCTGTTCTCGTCTGAGCGGCTTCAACGCCTGCCGACTTTCTTCCTCGGGATTTTCTCCGCAAATCCCGTGACCCTTCCGGATTTTTTTTATCTTCATTCCAGCTGTTTCGTTCTAGTCTTGCCTCCTTTTCTGTTTCATTTTTTAGCTTTAAGAGGGCGGGATGCCGCTTTTTCGATATAACGGATTGCTTCACTCAAGTTTGTTTCTTTGTGTGCATTTTTTTACTTCAAATAATCTTTTTTGTTGTTGTTGTTGTTGTATATATGTACGCTGCCTGCAATTCGAGAAGGGAATCCATCCTTTAGCGCTCTCAGCTTTCTTGGTTTTTCCGCATTCCAGTCATGTTTGAAAAGTGTGCTGGTCTGTTGCAGTGACCGAAATCTCCTAGAAAACGGCTGAGAAAGTAAAAAAGAAAAGAAATCAAGGGTGTTAAAACGACAGCGTCTTTGGGTGGCACAGGATGCCGAAGACCATTTAGCTATCTACTTTTTTTTTCGCCCCTCTTTTCTGCCAAGCAAAGCACGCTGGACAATATCTCATCTCATGTTTAGGTATGTGCTGTCAGCAGGAAAATAAACAGCCCATAAAAGCGATTTTAAATTGGTAAAAAAAAATGTGCTGTCCGTCGTAGAATTCGCCCATAGGGTCGTGGGAAGTGATGTCACATCCGGTAAGGCATCAACAACCTTCTAATGCTATCGCATTTGTGATATATTTTTCCGTGCTTGTAGCGTGTCCCACCAGGCATCGGGTCCAGGAACACCGCCGCAGTGCCGAAGGAGGAAGGAAACGTGGGCCGGAGACGGGGAGTAGGGGAAGTGAAGGAAAAACTGTATTTACATCGTTACATGATTATTTACATTATGTACATAGAGCGGGACTGAGAATGGCTCTCAGTGGAAGGGGAACGTCTTCGTCAACCGTAGTCGACTGGAGCTAGCAGGCTTCTTTCGGCCACACTCATGGCCGAGTTAAATATCGTTCGGTTTCCCCAGATCCCTGGCTGGGGAATAATGTTCGACGAGCGCTGTCCAATCGGATGGACCAAAGGGGACGTTCTTGTTACCACCCACGGCTGGGCAGGTGCGGGCTTTTCCACTCTCTCGCAGCTGGGTCGATGAGAGGGGGAGATGCTGACTCATCCAGCCTTGCGGGAAAGGAATCTCCCGAAGTCTTCCAGCAGGTGAATGAACTTGATTCCCCGCCGATTGCCCAGAACGCGAGTCGGGGACACAGAATTCTTCAATTAACCGCCAGCGTGACCGGCGCCGGCACGTCGCCTCCGCTGTGGTCGCTCGGACAATACCTCCGGCGCGTCCCCGGCCTTCGCCGCTATAGTGGTCACCTCCGCTCAAGGAATTTCGCTGGGGTTACTGCTGACAATGGCCCTTGACATTCCTGCTACACTAATCCGCTGAGGCTCGGAGGGGCATTCCAAGCACCCCACTTCCCACCGCCGTCGCGAGGTTGTCGGCCTCGATGATTGTTCACGGTAGATGCTTGATCGGGCCCACGTGGTCAGAAGTACGGTCACAACATTTGCCAACACATGGTTTTAGGTGTACCTGTAATTTTTTTTTTCTGTTTCGTTGAAATTCTTCGTCAGAAAATGACGAACGCGATAAGCACGGACTACCATGCTTAACATCTACCGACAGAGTAAATCGTTACTGTTACGGCAGGTTTCAAGAAGTAAAATGTTTATTCCACTTCTGTGATCTATTTTTTTTTCTTTGCCTGTGGTACTGCTGTGCACATACTAGCGGCGGGCACAGAAGGCCAGCAATAGCTAGAAGGGACGAGAACTGAACCTAAATATTGAACGAAGTTTATTTCCGGTCAACTCCCATCAGCGCATACTATAGATCACATGCTCGCGGCACATCGTATGAATCACATGTCCATCGGTGCCGCAGGCGGACATGTATCGGCTCGAGCAGAACCACGCGCACTGTGGGCCGTGAAACTTTCTTCTTAGTTTCTTTTTTTTTTTTTGATTGCCATCATTCTACAGTTTGCCTCGAATCGGCCCTCTTGGCTTGAGCTACAGTAGGACCACGCGCAAAATTACTCAGGTTGTGCACAGAATTTGACTTAATTTCTCCGAAGAAACTGGAAAGCTAGCGTGTAGTAGCGGCATTGTGGTAGCTCCGTAGTGAATACAACGATGAGGTGGACAGCCTTGACAGGGTATGAAGTTGCGTCGTGTCTGTTGTGACTTACTGCGCGTAGTTTTACTCGAAAAGTAACAAAAAGACACGCATCCTGGAATAGATATGCGCAATCTTATTCTGAGTGCGCGAAATCTACAGCGCATCAGTAAATCTCATTGACTATGCGCAATCTTATTCTGAGTGCGCGAAATCTACAGCGCATCAGTAAATCTCATTGACTATGCGCTGGATATATAAAAAAAAAATTTCTTCGTCGAAGTTACGTTCCGCAACGAACTAATGACGCCGGGTGCATTCGTGCATTAGGCTTTCACCGAAGCGTGGACAAGCAAGCAAGCAACCACGCAAAGAGTAACGCAAAGAGATGGCCCAAAATGTCACTGCAATACACAACGGTGAGCGAACTGCAACGGGGCGGAAAGCCGTGTCGAGACATTCCCTATCGCGTCACGTTCAAGAAAGGTGCATTTAAAGCAGCCGCATATTTAATAGGCCTCAAGTTAAACGGGCAGCGACAAACACTTCTGTTATCTCTGGATCTCTGGGAATAAAACTGAGCTCAGCGTGGTGGGGTTTAGTTCGGGTAAAGTTTGCAATAAAATATTCAGCCGCTAACCCAGTTTCTAATTCGGCGCTGCTTTCTTTGTATCTTTTTCTTCACCTGACTTTTTACTTCAAATCGCTTTTTCGCGCAGCCGTCCTGTTCTTCGCATTCGCCGTGCCCGCGCATGATAGCCTTTTTCAGGAGGCAGAATCATGCCACTTCTTTTTGTTTCGCAGTTTCCCGTGCTCGCTGTTTTCTGTTGTTCTCTCTTTTCTTCTCATTGCGGGCCGCACATAACTCCGTCTGCAGTGCAGCCCACAAGGATTCCCTGTCGCATTGAGCGTATTTATTTTCTTTTTTTCTTTTGGCCGCTTGTCTCCGCGTCTATTTCCTCTTGGTCATTTTCTTCCGCTATTTGTTTTTCACTATTGTGCTTTCACGTTGTCTTTCTATTTTTTTGCTTCTTTCTTTGGGCCTTCATTTCATGCTGTCTGTTCTTTTCTGCTGCTATGTGTTCGTTTTTTCGCCAAGGTTATTGCATCTGTCGCAAGCTTCCCGTCGTTCTCCACTTTTATTCAGCGGCGGCTTCACCGGTCGGAGGCGGAAGTCGGAAGCCCTGCGGCGACGCCGGCGCACGCAGTCGCAGTGACAGCACCGAACCCGTCATGAAGGGCCGCGCTCCCTAGAATCTCGGGAAGAGGGATGGGGGGGGGGGGGGGGGGGGGGAAGGGGGGGGGGGGAGCACTGCAGTAAGCTCTCGGAAGCTGCGGCGTGATGGAGTGGCGAAATCTGTGCTCTCTCGTTTCCCTATAGACTGCCTTTTCTTCCCTTCCCTCCCGACTTCCTCCTTTGCTCTAACCTTCTTACGTTTATTTTCGTTTACCGCCCCGTCCGTTTCCTCTCTCCGCAGGAAATAGGATATTGAAACCGTTTGTTTTTCACGCAAAACATCGTAGAACGAGAGTGGACACTGCTGTCCTGGACTGCGTCTTTGTCACTGGAGACCGCGGCACCTGTTGTTTGGGCTGTTGGAAGGACAAACAAGAGGAGGGGGACGACAAAGAATGGGAAAAGGGAGATAGAGGGGGATTTTGTCGATCAGGTATTCGCTTACAGTCGCCGGTTTTAAAGCAGTCTGCTTTGTTTCATTTTTTTCTTTTGCTTCTTCTTCTGCGGGCTCCAATCAATATTTGAAGAACGTGATTGAACGGGCGTCGCTCGTCTCTCTTTCCGGTTCACTTTTTCTCCCTCCTTAAGCGCGTACTGTATTTTGAGCCCTTTTCTTTCGTATTCGCCTTTTCCGTTCTTTTATTGGCACTTTGCTAGTCACGAGTTGAATCGTGATTTCTCTCCCCTGCGCCACCTCTAAAGCTCTATCGGAAAGTTGTTCCCGCCGTCTTGTCGCCGACTGTGGCAGATTCTGCGCCCTGTTGAGGCAGGCAGTGACACTGTGGAGAGAAGTTGGGAAGAAGGACTGGTTGACCGTAACTAACAGATTTGTGTTGCCGATCAATATATTGAGCTTTATTGCCAGACGAAATCTTCGCTGTTCGATTTTAGCAAGAGCAGACCTTTGCTAATGCATGAGGTGACGCAGAGGGCAGTCATTGGTGATCCAGTGACTGATCCTTCCATTGTGTAATGACGTAATATATAGCTAACTGATATCTAATATACGTGAGAACCTAACGTGAGTTATCTAACCTACGGGCGCGGCACAATGATTCTACGGTGACGATTGCGCTGCGATGCCAGTATAGGTGCGGCCGACATGTCTCCTTCGTTTATTTTCAAGTTGGCACCCCATTCACATTGCGGTAAAAAATAAATGATAGAAGTCGGTAAGTGAATAAAAATGTCTTGCGAAAGAACAAATGATCGATAAATCAAGAGCGCTTGGCAAGTTTCCCTTAGCCGGTTTTTATTTTAATCCCCCCCCCCCCCCCCCCCCCCACTAAATTCATATAACGCGGTCTTAAAGGTGACCCGGCGAGTCTTAATGAAATCGCTTAACGTGGCTTTGTATTGGTGGAGCCTCCAATGACTGCAGCTCCTTCGCAGTCATCCGCATTGATTGATGCCCTTGACTGATGATCCCGCTTTACTTGCCCTTCTGCTTGTTTGTTTGTTTTTTGAAAAGGGGTAATTATTACTAATCTGGTCTTGGCCACGGCCGTCGTGATTGAAGGGAGCGGGCATCTTTCTACACGCTCCCGGCTGCTGCTCGGGAGCGAGGAACCGGGGCTCCCTTTATTGAGCGCGACGGGCCCCTCTTGTTAAGCACGATGTATCGCCGCGCGAAGACGAACTAGCGAAAAAAAAAAAAAAAAGGTGACGGTGCCCTGCGCGGCCGCGCTGCGAGCCCGGCTACTGCTAGTAGGAGGTCATCGTTTTCGCTCTTTTTCCTCGCCGAGCGTTTTCTTTCTTATTCTGACGTTCCTTCTCATTTATTTCCTCCGCTGTGCTTTCTATTCTGTCTATTCTCTCTTTCACTCGCTCCTTCTCTGTACTCTTCCATCCCTTATTATTTTTTCTTTCTCATTCCTTCGCTCTTCCCTGACGCCCTTCGTCCTGTCCGGAGGCCTATAGCCGACTGTGTTGTACGACGCGACGCTCGGCGACACCGATGGGGATTTTCTTGCCAGGGCCCCGCGCTGGTCCGCCACCATTCCGAGCGTGTCCCGCGCGCAGCCAGCCGGATTAACCCGCGCATTCGGCCCGACTCCCTCTCTCTTCCCGGCCTTTTCCCTGTCAGGATGTTCCATCGCACTTGTCCCTATTTTCGTCTTCTCCTCCCCGTGTTCCGTATACGTGTCGCGTTTTTTGGCCCAGTTCTCTCTCCGGGGTGTAAGTAATAACATATTGGCTTGATTTCCTGCGTTATGCGTTTCTTTTTGCAGTTGGTGCTTGTTTCGTTTATATTTTAACTCCTGAAAACAGGCTCTTAGCAGCATGCATATGTGTGCTAGCGTGCTACCTATTTCACCTGCTTCACATCGAGAAAAAGCATGGTTTGAAAAGATGTTTGACATCTTTAAAAAAATAGCTATTGAATCTTTAGTATGCGTTTGCGCGAATGCACTAGCTGCGATATCATCATGCCGAAAGGTTTCAAGACCCGCCAGCGTCTATCGATGATACACAACAATATATAAGACTTTCGACCCGAATGCCGAGCTGAAAACCGATATAAATGTCCTCGCGGTTCAAGAAAAAGAAAAATAGGACACTCGATAAACGTGCACAGTTCAGTGAACCTTCCAGATGTACAGGGTCGGTCAAATGTTCCCAGGCCGCAGAGTCCTCTTTTGAGCAGTATTGTCATGCAGTTACGACACCCGCGAATCTCAAAATATCTGTAGGGGGAAAACAGAGGTATTGTTATAACCTCTGCCGCCGCGGTGGCTCAGTGGTCATGGCACTCGGCTGCTGACCCGAAAGACGCAGGCTCGATCCGGGCCGCGACGGTCGAATTTCGATGGAGGCGAAATTCTAGAGGTCCGTGTCATCGCACGTTAAGAACCCTAGGTGGTCGAAATTTTCGGAGCCCTTCACGACGGCGTCTCTCATTACCCGAGCCGCTTTTGGACGTTAAACCGCGTAAACCAAACCTCTTCTAACCTCTGACAACCTTGATAGCTCTATCGGCATCTTGAGCCTCAGGATATACAGCAGTAAATCAGACCCTGTGGCCTGGAAACTTTTGACCAACCCTGCACGCTACGCAATTTCGCTGGTGTTTCTAGAAGCTGCCGCTTCTCCAGCTAGCAGCAGGCAGCATCGAGGTTTAACAACTTTATTTCTAAATGCAGATACAGAAAACCCCTCACGGCTGAAACGACAGCCGGTTTCTCTGCCAGGCTCGCGGGAGGCCATGCCTCAACCGCGAGACTCCACTGTTTGTCCAACGGAGCCCACGCCGACGCTACAGCTCGCAGCACTCCCGACTGACGCGATAAGGACCCGCGCGTCGTGCGCCATCTCGCGGCGCGCCCCGTGCGCCTTGACATGTTTGCGGTGCCCGGACGAACTGAACCGAGCAGCCGAGCGGGGGTGGCCGCAGCTCGATGCGCTGCGGGTGGGAAAACGGTCCCGCTTGTTTATAGGCACGCTTGGAGAGACACGGCCGCGGCGCGGGTGCTTTTATCCCGCTCGCCGTTACGGCGTTGTCCCTCTCTGTTTGTGGCATTTATATAACGCTGGAAGGAAAGAAAAGGAGGCTGCCCGCACGCAAATAAATGTACGCGAAGTGCTTCGAAGCGCTCGCGTGGAAACCGTGATCCCGTAGCTGGTTTGTCCTCGTTTCTCCTTCCCATCTCTTTGCTCGTTGTTGTTTCTTTTTTTGCTGAGATTAATATTATTGTGTCTGTAGCGTCGGTAACTCCGACTTTTTCTTTCTATTTATTTCGTGCAACTCTCTCTAGAGCTCTTTCCTCGCGGGCTGTGCGCATTCGTTCCGAGCTCGAGGCAGATCGTCATCTACGCGAGAAAGACGGGGGTAACGAGAGCGAAGTTTTTTTTTTTTTTTTCGCTGCGTGATGCGTTGTGGCGGTTTTGAAATATCCGTTTGCATGTTCCGCGTGTGTGATCTCTCAGAATTGATCGCCGAGTTGGCTTGCTTCGGCTCCGTTGCTGGGCGTGTGGTGTGTTCCGAAACCTTGCGTCTGTAGCAAGACCCGAGCGTACTAAAAAAAAAAAAGAAGAAGAATGGCGGGAAATAGTTTCATACGTACGCGTTACGAAAACGCTGTAAGAACGCAGCTTTGTTACGAAACGACGCCCTTGAAAATACAATTTGTGGCGGCACAGAACGCCATACTTTGGTAAAGTAAGAATGTGTATATCTTTCGCGGAAATTCAACTTTATTTCGTCTTTTTTATTATTGTTATTGTTCTCAAGCACGACATTCAGTTGCACCAGCAAGAGCTTGATAGGATTCCGGCTCGAAATCGCCGCACAGGCTTGTCGGCCGGCCTTCGTGGGAACACGTACGACACACGTAGAGAATCAGTGGCACACGATTGAGGTTGCCGATAGGGTTATAGGGGCACACGCGAATTGTTTCTAGTGCTGGAACTGCTCCGATCGGCTCGGATGTGCAGTAACCGTCCAGATTGTACGTCCCCTCCAGCACAGCGCTCTTGTGGTCTGTGTGGTCGTCTTCGCCTTTTCTTTCATTTTTTTCGCTTTGCTTGCGACGTTTATGGGACGTTTATGGGACGTGTCCCCTACACTAACGGTGCACCTCACTCGAAAGTACTTCTTTCGACTTCGGTGTAGTTTCGAAGCTCGTGTCCCTCCCCTCGTCCTTCTCGTGCGCTCCCCTTCTGTTCAGGCAGTTCGAGGGCGCGGTCAGCTTGAATTCGTTGGCTCTTATTGCGTTATCGATTCATTGACCGATGCTGGAAGCTATTCGTCCTTGTACAGGCTGATGGACACTGCTGTTCTGGGCCGAGCGGCGGCTGGTACAGCCCGCGCAGGCAAAACCAGAGGATAGCTGGACTCTCAAGAAAGTCGAATTCATTGATGTTCGTTTCAAACGGCCTGGTGGCCCATGGATGGGATAATGATTGTTGTTGCAGGCAGCACAGTTTGGCCGCACAACTGGAAACGCTGTCTGTGCCTGTCGGCTTTGATAGTGCTCAAAACATGCTACAAATTTAGCCGGGTGTTTTGTGTCCGACATGTTCCTGACCTATTCCTCTAAGGCGCACGTGTTTTGTGCGTAGATATTAGGCCTCGCGTTAGTGCGAGATCAATAGAGCTAGCGTTATGGCCGCGAAGCATGAAGAAGGCCCCGAAGTTTCCGTTTGGTTTAAGTATTGATCGTTGTAATATGTTGCCCGTTTATGGCGAGCGCAGCACATTTTTTCCTTTTGCTTCTTATTTGAACCTGTGAGAAAAAAAATCAGACACCTAATTTCATTAAGTGTTCGTAATGTAACAGCGTTAGCAGCGGTTGATGTCTGTACCAAAAGTGACGTCACTTTCCTCCAGCCAATGGGACTGCTGCGGTTTGGTGACGTCACTTAGAACTAGCCAATGGGCGAATTTTATGACCGGCGACGCATTTCGGCCCCATGGGGCTTCTAATGATTAAAACACTAGCCCTCCCCTTTCGCCTTTCAATTTTTAGCCATTCGGGACGAGGCCATGTTCTTTGAGCGGGTTACTGAGGAACTTAATCACGGAGTAAACACGAAGTACTATCAAAGGGGATTTTGGGGGCGCTCAAGTTCACTTTCAAGCGGGACGGAGGGGGTAGTTCCTTACTTTTACCCCGCAGACGTATGCACGCTTGAACGTTTCAGTGGGTGATAGACTTTGTTTCCGTCTTATTTTCATTTAGTTATTCCACTTACTGTAAGCCAGTTTAGTATCTAAGGAACGCAATTCAAAGCTTCTTCCCGCTGAGCGGTAGCATAATGTGGTCTTTCTTTCTCGCTGCTCGACACATTCGGCTCATTTCTGGGCTTCGAAAACAATTCGAATAAAAGAGTTCTCCGAGTTTGGTGGATTGGCGGAGTTTGCCTGAACGTTTGTGCAGGTTGTGCTGTTACGAGAAATTGGCATAATGACGACTTTTTGATTACTTGTCCCGCCTGTTCCTGAAAGAAGTGGCCCATTACATGCTTAATTACTATAAAACAGCCACTGGTAGATGTAGACTGGGCATTTTGCATAGGCATTTATTTGCAGACGTGGTTAAATGAAAGCGGAAAAATAAATATTTAAGTATCGTACATTCGCTTCGTCTGTGCACGTCTAATTAGAGCGAACGCGTGTGTCCGCGTTTTACTTAGTAGGTATGGCTATAGCTGTCCTTATTAGTATGTTGGAGAAAAGCAGACCGGAAGGTGTTCGTCCTACTGCGGAATATCTCTGGACTTCTCTTGCCCTCTGGGTACTCCTCTACCGCTTCCATTCGTGCTTTTTGCTGCTAGTTTTTTTTTTTTTGCTTATTAATCACTATAGCGTTCTGAAGGAATTAGTCGTAATGAGTCGGCGAGCCTAAGAGCGAAGCTATAGAAACTATTTTTCTCTGTCATTTCTTTTCCTTCAGTTCCAACTCCTGGCTCTTCTTACGCATATAATACAGCCCATACACTCTCAGAAAAAAACCGGCCCAGGGGGGAGTAAAGACAACTTTAGTCCTAAAAAGGGCTCTTTAGTCCCTAAATTTGCACACGACACACTCCTTGCCAAAAATGCGCGCCGTGCGCAAACTCAACGGACTAACTGCCGAGAAAGAGACTAACGGGAGGCGAATCGCAGCACAGCAGCACGCGAAAATTGCGCGAGAAGACCCTGACTGCAATAGTACTCGATTTTTGAAGCGCATGGATGTCGTCTAAGGCCAGTGAGGGCACTGCCGCTGCCTGTGACGAGGCGGATACCCTTTTCCGTGAGAAATAGGCTTCGTGCCACCGAAACGGCTGGCAGCTGTGCAAGTGCATAAACAATTACTACGAACTTCAATACGTGTCAAATGTGAGTTGTAAAAGTTACGGTTGAGCAAGTACACGTAGTTTCATACCGTTGCCGTTGTTTACGAGCTTATGTGATGCTGTGTAAGTATCGGCGACACTTAGCAGTCAATTCCCTGTCACCGCTCTCCGCCGGTAACAAAAAACGAAGTGAACCATCGCCTTCTACCTTTGTTTTCAACAGGCTATAATGTGCAGCTGCCAATTGCAAGGAAGAAGACCACCTTATACGCAAAAAAAGAAACAAAAAGAAAACCACTGTGGTGGTTGTGAAGTACCGGCCGTAATGTATATACAGTTCAGCACTTCTTTTTTGGCCAAAACGTGATTTAGACCGTTGTGCGTGCGCATTAAAGCTTACCGCAGGTTTTTTCAAAAGCATATGACACCAAAACCACCACACTGTGATAACAATTTGAGCGGTACAGACAGACCGTGTGTGTGTTTCGCATACAAGGCTTTTATTTTCTACCGTGGACTGTCCTCTGTGGTGGCGTAGTCATATCCGCGCTCGGCTCATAATCCAAAGGTTGTCGGTTCGAATCCTGGTGTTTTCATGTATGTTTATTTCTGTTTCCTTTATCGTTGTTATATGTGTGAAGTTCTGTCGGAAACTATCCCGCTATAAATTAGGCTGGAAATCACGCGTGGTTTGCATTTTTTCATTAAATGTCTGCTCCCGGGGACTAACGGTTGCACCCTTTCGAAGGGGACCAACAGTTACACCCTTTGCAGTTAGTCCCGAAAAGGACGATTGCCAGTGGCAGGTCAGTTAGTCCCCAAAAAGACTAACCTCTCGCCCCCTATTCACCCCTTTTTTCTAAGAGTGTACCTGGAGTACACAGCGGGAAGGACTGCGCTGAGAGCACTCCTTAGTCTTAATTAATGAAGCAGCTTTTTGGTGCTAATTAGAACTGAAGAGTGCCGCGTGTCTACGCGCTCCGCGCCCGCATGGCTAACTGAGCTGGCTGGCGAGCGCAGCGATGCAACGTGAGGCGACCCGCCAGCGTGTCACGTTCGCCGAGGGCATGCAAAGCGCATCTTCTGTAGAGAGGAGTCACCCGTCGCAATGCGGCGATCCGCTGTTGTATGATACGTGGTGTTTAGCGGGCATGAAGCTTGCACGGACTGCGAGGGACGCTGCAGCGGTAGGCTCCGGATTAATTCCGGCCACCTGGAGTGCTCTGACATCGCTCAGCACACGGTTGTGTTTGCATTTCGCCTCCGTCGAAATGCGCCGCCGCAGTGGCTCAGTGACCATGGTGCTCAGCTGCTGATCCGAAACACGCGGGTTGGATCCCGGCTGCGGCGGTCGCATTTCGGCGGAGGCGAAATGCTAGAGTCACGTGTTCTGTGCGAGGTCAGTGTACGTTAAAGAACGCCTGCTTCCTGCTTATAATTGTGCACTAAAGAATTCCTGCTTATAATTGTGTTTTTGTTCATCTCTTTGAACCCATATATATTCCTGTGCTTCTTGGGAGAAAAATCCTCCAGTTGTCAGTCACCGCTTGTGTTGTCTCCCTCTTTTGTCCCGTCTTTCGCGCTGTTCTAAGTATGTTCTAACCAACAGGCCCAGTTCGCCACACTTGTGGTCGGTATTGTCCGGAGCCCTCCACTACGGCGTCCTTCATAGCCTGAGTCGCTTCGGGACGTTAAAACCCCCATAAACCAAGCAAAAACACTGCCTCCATCGAAGTGCCACCGTCGAAACCATGATTCGATCCCGTGACCTTTGCCTTGGCAGCAGAATGCTACAGCCACTGAGACACCGCGGCGGACCTTTACACAAAGAAAACGAGCGTGTGGTGACCGAATATTTTATGCTGAAGTTTAAGACTTTGTACTGAGTCCTCTAATGTGGTGGTTTTCTCAGAGGTGGTGGCGACTGAAATCGGTGTTATTTTTAGTGAGCACTTTGACCTTTCTTTGTAATTCTTCTTTTTAAAACAGCCTCAGAAAGTACGAGCAGTTACATGTTTAATGTGTCGCTTAGGTACAGCTACCTAGGATTTAAAAAAAATGTGGAAATCAACTGCCAAGGCTCTAAGCGGTCTATCTGTATTTTTCCTATCGCTCTTCGGCTCGCCAAGTAACGTGTCGGAGACGCTCGCGTCCGATGCTTGGGGCTTCTTGGTTTCGCTCGGCCAGTCGGCAAACATCCTTGCATTGTCTCGCGGGATATTGTTTACGAAGAGAGCTGACGAGACGTGGTACCCTATTCAAGCCTGCATACACTGTTTCGCCAAGCGTTCCGTGTCGTGCGAACGCTGCCAGCTGGGACGGAACCGTGTAGTGTGAGACGTACGCCGTCAACGAATGCCCACGTGGTTGATATGCGGAGACATCCTTACGCCCACCGCAGGGAGAACACGACGCATCGCCCACGCGTAACCATCTCATAGTGGCCGATCGACTGCAGCATCGCTGCGAACAAACAAGTGCTCTGCCAAGTTCCACAAGCGATGGCAGCTCCGATCGTTTAGATACACGTCCGCCTACGTCGTGTTTTTGCTGCAAGGTTCAGTGAATTAGCCCGTCAAGCTCGCATGGCTGACTAGCTAGCTGTGTGACGTGGATGACACGTACTATACGCGCGGGAAAGACAGCACGTGGGCCTTCAAGTCCCGCGCGGCTTTGAGTGTGCGCATGTGTGCGTTTTCGTGACGTGCTGATAGGACAGCGGCGACGACGACGACCAAGCTGCGCTGTCGTCGACGCGGCCAACGCGTGACATGTTGCGCTCCGCACGGTTGCTTGCGCGCCGTCCGATAGGCGTCCGTGATGGATGTCCGGCGACTAGCGTCCGTCCGCGATGCTCCGTTTGCCGGGAGTGGTGGGGGCCATCTCGGCCTCATCCGATCGCCACGGACCGTTGGCGTCGGACGCGTGGAGATGGCGGTTCTGTCCCGGCCGCTGCCGACAACAAATGTGCCCGGCCGGCTGATGTCCACAGGCTCTCTCCCTCTCTCCCACCCCTTTTTTCATTTCCCTCTCTCATTCCCCGTTCTCGTCCTTCAACAGCTTCCCCGGTCTCCCACATCGGCGTTGTGATGCTGCTGTCGCTTGTTATATTGCGGTGTGCATCACTTGTCGGCGGAGATCGTTCGAAGGGTACGGAGGAAGTTCGACGTCTTATATCTGGGCTTTAGTGATATCTGTGTGGTTCGATGCCGTTCCAAGCAGCGACGCGCCCTTTCTTATCCCTACTTCCTTCGCCTCCAACTTTCAGTTAGTAAAAACGAAAAAAGAGTCGCTCTAAACCAATTTTTTTCTCTTTGGCAACAGCCACTACTGTGGCGCTAGTGTTTTGAGCGGACACGGAGCCCTTATTTTTCTCCGAACTGCTGCCATTATTTTATGCAGCGGCATTCGTACGAGTATGCACCGCGGTGACAATTTTTTACCTTGACAGCACGAACTTGAACAGTAGTTGGAAGGAAAAGCATCAGTCCGCCCGCCGACCGTTTCGATGAAGAAGCACGACACATGCATTTCTGTTCCTGCTTCCGAGCTTTGAAATGCGTTCGGCATTCCTCTCGTCACAACCGCATTCGCCGGTATGTGCGCTGGGCGGTCTTCTCGTTCTTTTTCAACCCTGCAGCATCGGTGCTGCTGCTGCACCGATGTTGCCTTCGTGCATTGCGCGAAGCAAAGGGAATTTAAATATCGCCATTGCACTAAGTGCACTGTTGGCATTTGTTCACAGCGGGGCCAGTTTTCTGGTCTCTGAGTCAGAGATGGGAATTTCTAGTCAGATATGTGATCCATCATTCGTCTTGTTCGTATGTCGCGTGTTCAGCGTTGTTTTCCACTCTCTTGGCATGCATTGCAGACTGCGACTCAGTTTATCCGCAGCACTGTTTTCAGCACCCCGCTAAACTGTCACTCGTGCTACGTACTACATATACGGTATAGTGTTAGCATTCAGTGGTGGTGAACTCGTTTCGTAATGTGCTTAATGGAGTTAGAATTCGCGTGGAAACACCGCATTGGTTCAGAATAGTGATGCAGTCACGACTTCTTCGACTGTACCACTCCTCAAGGCGTGATTCATTAATAAAAACTCAAGCAGCATCTCTCTGCGACCCCTGCTCCTTCTTGTTTTTCAGCTCGCAAGCAAATCTGTACTTCCGTGCTGCACTCCCTTCGTCTTATAATAATAAACATGGCAATCACAACACCTTTTTATTCTCGGCAACATAAATACAGCATAGCGATAGTCAGGCCTGTACAGTAACCTCATAAAGGTTCGATGGCAGCGCGTCGAAGCCAAAAAATATATTCCCGAAAAAAAAAAAATTACAGTGCGTGAGTTATTCATTGTTAAAAAGAACGAAAATTAATCGTTTATCGAGCATCATCCGTCTGCATTCTCGTGACCCTCTCATTCTCTAATTTTGTTCTTGCGCCGCTTAGCTTTGTTGTTTTGTAACGGTGATCTCCGCGTGTCTTCAATGCACGCACACGACTGCTGAGAGCCGAGAGGGCGAGAGTTATCCGCGGATCGTCTCCATGACAACGCGTCTCTTGGAATAATAAGCGTCTCGGTCGTCGTGCGGTAAGCCTGTTAACTCCGCTATCGATCACAGCAGCCTTCGCATATTCTTCCTTCGTTTCATTTTCTTTTTTTTATTCACTTCCGGCTCTCTGTACGCCGTTGATGGAAGACTGAAGCGGAGGTCCGGGGTTCCCGGCTTCCCTGCAAGGCGTCCCCCCCCCCCTCTCTCCTTTTCCCTCTTTAAGTCACGCGTTAAGACCTTTATGCAGCCGGATATAGGGGCCCACCAGCGCCGAGATTCTTTTGTACCGATCCGGGCTCCTCTTCCGTCTTCATCGCGTCACCGCACGTCGCCGCAGTCTCCGGATGGCATTCATCAGAAAGTAACGAAGCCTGCTCCCTATAACGTGCATCTCACACCAGGAAGTGGGTGTCAGGAGCGCCGGGCCGACACGCGTTGATACATCGGCGCCGCTCGTTTCGTGAGAGTGCGTTCATAGCACGGAGCTTCCAGCACCGTGCATCAGGTTATAGAGTCAATCTTCCAGCCTTTCCTCCTCCTCCTTGCCTCACCGCCTCTAGTTTTGAAAGTGCCCCTTATCATCGACTCTCGAACGTTGTGGGTTTCTAAGTGGACACAGGCCACCACCCACCGCGGGTTCGAGCTTCGCGCGAGCCAAGGGCCCCGATCAGCCGTCACCACACACACACTGGGACACCGATGCAGTGCACTCAGCCTCCGCTGGGAGGAGAGCGATTCGCCGCAAAGAAATAGGCCTCCAAGTTCACAAAGGAGACGTTTATTCACATCGTCCTCCAGCTGATACACACACACTCAATAGTCACCCCGTCCCGGGGGCGCGCGAGGAGCAAGGCTCCGCTGCGCGCACGAAGCGACTCGAGTAATGCGCACCGCTAGCACACCGCTGCAGGAGAATGTCCCCGCGGCAGTGCTGTGATCTCTCTCTCGTGTCGACCGTTGGGCCGGTTGCGAGAGAGAGTGGGCATTCAACGCAAGGTACGCCTGTCAGAGGTCGCTGGACCCCGCTGGACAGGCTCGAGCCGCTGCAGGTCAGAGGACACGTGCGGGCGAGCTCGAGTAAGCACTGGTCCGAACGGCAAAGGCCGGCACGGACAAACAGTAACGTACGCACCTTACGCTGTCTCGGAGGGATCTCTCTCTCTGGGCCCCGCTCGGACGGTCGCGGGATGCGCGGCCGCCAAAACGGGTCCCGGATTCCCGCCAAAAGGCGCCAATGGCAAAGGCCCTTGGGGAGCCGGGGCGGAGCTGTGGCTAAATGACAGTGATTAGTCACCCAGCCGCCTCTCCACCGCCTGAGGCGGGAGCAAGGGAAAGAGGAGAAACAACGCGGGCGGCCGGCACAGCCGCGCAAAGGCGACGGCGGAAAGCCAGGATTCCCACAACGTCGAAGCAGCTTTAGGAGCATTGTTTGTTTGCTTCTCAGCATGCATGATCACGGTACACCGGCTACCGTAAAAACTACTCTGCTTAACAGCACTGGTGTAATATATGTGTAGTAATCTATAAGTGACATGTTGATCGTAATTAACGTGAACTCAGAAGCGTGTGGCCTCACATTCTACAGTCGGGTACAACTCAAGAATAAGGCGGATTTTCTCCTTCAAAGGACTCCGTTCCAGCCAATGGTTTCGGTCAGTTCTGATGACCTTGTGACAATACAGGGAGCGCTAGACAATTCAGGGAGGGGATTATACCCGACCATGGAGGGAGGGGACTATTCCCTTCCACCTGCCACTCCCTGCATTGTCACGCTAACAGTGTCATGACAGTCGGCCGACGCCATTGGCTGGAAGGGGATCCCTTGATGAGGAAAAGCGAGCTTCTTTCTTGAGTTGTATCGGACTATGCCAGCACATTATGAGGAAGCCGCGACAAAGCTGTACACACGAAAAGTGCTTCTCACGAGGTTTATGGTTTATGATTTATGGGGTTTTAACGCCGCAAAGTGACTCAAGCGACTACATCAGGTTTTCGCGCATGTTGCCGGTCTTTGTTTTGAGGGAGGTTTGCAGTGCACGCCAGAAAGCTGAAAATCTGTCATTCATTCTTCTTTTAAAATGCGCACCCTCTGAAGAGAGGCCGAGCACTGTCAGTAAAAGGGCCATTTTTTTTTTTATTCGCCAATGTACTTAATCTCACAGATGGCCGTGTGCACGGTAGTTGCGAGTGTAAGCGCTGGTCCCATCTTCACCTCGGTCTGTCCACGTCTTGTTCACTCGCTGTCATCTGAGAGAACAAATACGTAGTAAATCGTTTTAAGCTTCGTTCCGTTCACGGAGATATGATGACGGCGACCTCGTGCGGCAAAATGAATTTTTTCACTGCGCAGCCAGAGTAGGTGTCCGTACTTAAGAAGTTATTTCTTGCGGTCTTCGAAGCTTCTTGTTCATGTAATCATGGTTTCGGACGGATTTAAGCGAACAGTACGCACATATTAGTGCAGTTGTTCGGGGCTTTCGCAGAAGCGATTTGTTTTATTTGTTACAATCTCATGCATATTTTATGCTATTTTCTAACGGCATCTGTCGCTGCGCTGCTATCCCTATCGTTTATTTGCCCCAGCTTAAAGGTGGTGTGCAATTCCGAGAAATACGGAAATGAGAAAACAAAGAATGTGTTTCAGGGAGAAAGGTGTGCACCTTTTGGGGATCATTTGGTTTATGGTTTATGGGGGTTAACGTCCCAAAGCGACAGGCTATGAGGGACGCCGTAGTGAAGGGCTCCGGAAGTTTCGACCACCTTGGGTTCTTTAACCTGCAGTGACATCGCACAATACATGGGCCTCTAAAATTTCGCCTCCATCGAAATTTGACCGCCGCGGCCAGAATCGAACCCTCGACCTCTTAGGGATCGCAAATCATCTTCCTACTCATCGCCCGAAGAGGGAGGGACGCAGACGTCGACGAGGTGTGTTGCGAAGCAGGGAAGCGAAGTTGAAAGCGGGAACGCAAAGGGGGAAGAGTGTGAAGTGGGAGAGGAGCGGGCCGGGTTAGACACGGACGTTAGCGTTAATACCGCTTAGCGCTGCGCTATGCGCGTAGCGGTCTTCCGCATCGTGTTGACTCCTCGGTCGCGCTGCCGCCAGGAGCGCCCTCGGGCGCTCGTTTCACCGGCGCGTCCGGGGACTGTGGCCGCCCGCGCGTCGCGGCCCCGCGCTATGGGATTACGCCCGCTGGGCAGGCGCGCACTGATTCGATTAGCGACGACCCCTTTCCCTCGGCCGGCTCTTCCGCGCGACTTCTCCGCGCCGCGATTGTCGCATCGTGAACCGGCGCAGATGCGGCGTGCGCCCGTTGTTTCCATTGTGCGTCTGCGGCGGCGGCCATTATATGGAGCACAGATCCACGCCCCCGCGCGCACTGTTAACCAGCTCTTCTCCACTGACTGGCTTGTTTCGCTCGGATGTTCTTCGCCTATAGGCGCTCACGCGCGTACAAGAAACAAATTCAGATTACTGCGCCAAACTCGAACTGTTCGGCTTTCTGAAAGAGTCGGGCTTGCGCAAGAGCTGCCGACGTAGCTCCTGGATATTTGGTGTCCTGGATCATTATTTTAACAGTACGCAGTATTGGGCGAGTTGGTTTTCGGTCATCGCAGTGGTCCAGCGCGATGAAGACCTGTGTCGTCTTTCTTTCTGCCCCTGCCTTCGTCCCGCTGGGACACTGTGATGAACATTGGTTTATCTCTGTCCTTTCCGTTAACACCCCCTTCTTTCCTTTCTCTCCACGCGGGGTAGCCAACCAGAGCCGTCTTCTAGCCAATCTCCGCGCCTCCCCTCTTTCTCTTTTGATTTAGTTATCTATATATTGAACCGCCGCGGTGGCGCACTCTCTACCTCTCTTTGAGCGAGCCTCCTCTTCTTCCGTTCCCTCCTCGAAATTTTTCTCTCCCGCTCCTCGTCGAGTAGACTCGGCAAGGCAAAATCACCCCTTCTTTCTCCGATGTAAGCCGGAGGCGTGGTGTCTGTAAAGTGCGTCACAGGGCTACGTCATGGCCCCGCCTTCAATAGAATTCTTTTCTTGGTTTTTGCTACTGGGTCTGTTCGAGGGGAGGGGGGGGGGGGCGCTGCGGGTTTCCTAACACCCTCTCTGTTTTGCTTTTACGATCGAGAGGCGCGATCGGCTCGACCACCTAGACTTGTTAGCGAACGCATCCTTTCATACATCTGTTTGTCATTCCCAGTTAGCGAGCCACCTTTTCATTTCTTTTAGGCCTCCCCACCGCTTCACGAGCGGAGGGGCGGAAGTCGGTTGTGTTCGAAACACACGGCGAAGTGCGGACCCGGCAACCGCCCGTTTGCTTTTCTTCATGCGAACCAACTCACTCAGTTTTACTATTTTTTACTTTTTATATCTAGGGTTCAAGGCTGTCGCCGTAAGCTCCCTCCGCAGTTTTTTTTTTGTTGTTGTTTTTCCTTCATGCGGGTTTGTAGGCATGTGCTAGAACAGAAGGCGCTGCGGAAAGCGTTGTGCAGACGACGCGACGCCAAGGCGACGCCCAACCTTCTCCCGTCATCATCATCATCATCATTTATTTTACCCTTAAAGGCCTCTGTTGAGGCATTACATAAGGGGGGGGGGGACAAAGCAAATGCAACTGAGAATAATACGTTAATACAACAAAACATAATGCAATACAATAAAATGAAAAACGATACATCACAATACAACGTTGGTCAATAATGAAGGGCGCAAGGCTGAATTAGGCGGTAACAACAAGAAAAAGAATAAGTGTAACTGGGTGAAGTTTGAGCAGTGTCTTTTATTCAGTACAGTGATTAATTAATGCCTGTCGAAATTTAGTAGCGTCGCGCTCGTTAACAATGTAGTCGGGTAGCAGGTTCCAATTTTCTATTGCAGTTGGAAGAAAAGATTTATTAAATGCCAAGGTCGATCCATGTATACGTTGAATGCTGAGGAGGTTAAACAGGCGGCGCGATGTTCTGATGGGAGCTAGTAATAATGTGTCACGAAGATCAGGAAAATTGTAATATAACTTATGAAAGAGGCAGAGTCGTGCGATTTTCCGTCGGAGCTCTAGTGGCGGGATGTTAAGTGAAGATTTAATACTCAGTCAGAACGATGCACCAATGGAGTGCCTTTAGCAAAAGTAACCCCCCATGACGTGAACGGGGTTCAGAGTAGTGGGGCGCGGGGACGTTTTTGTTTTAGGAAAGAACGAGCGGGCTTTGATTTGAATTTTCGCAGCTTTTCGGGGCGCGCATGGCTCTAGTATTTTGCAGAGGTTATCTTCGATGCCTCATCTATGCAGTGGGCTTGTTTTTCAAAAATGTCCGGACCCTGGTCAGTGGCCCTTTAAAGAACCCCAGGTGGTCGAAATTTCCGGAGCCCACCTCTACGGCGTCTCTCATAGCCTTAGTCGCTTTGGGACGTTAAACCCCATAAACCTAAACCTATTTATATATTGAAATACCTTACAATGCCCAGAAGGGCGTTGTGTAAAGGGGACAGCAAAACTACAAAGTGCAAGATGAACTAGTAGTGAATTACAACCCGAAATACAAGTCAAGAAGGATAAATAAAATAATTGTACAGCATTTGGGGTCTTATTAGGACGTTTTGCTTTTTCAGTGTCCGTGATCTGTGCAGACGAACAATACGCAGATTTGCCGGAAAACAGCTACTGTTTACTGTTATTTCATTGTAACCCCTGTTTGCATGGTAACTAACTGGCTGGCATGAATACACCTCTTAGGTTCACTTATCTCTTTCGCAAGAGATGCGAACTGCCTTCTACCGTGGCATGTTTCTCCTACCTGAACTAAAGATTGGCTAGTCTACTGTCTGATGATGAGAAAAGTGTGCGATTCTTGCAAGCGACAGGTTTAACGCCCTCCCGTACGAGCTAAGATGGCCGCACGGAGGCTATTGTTTTAAAAATTGAGTTAGAGAATGATTCAGTGATGTATTTGTAGAGTATTGGATCTATGGGAAATGCTGCTCCTGCTTCACCTAAGACTTTCGGCAATTTTTAAAAGTAGACTTTTTGAGTTAGAAGAGCGATTTTTTCGGCATAGCATTACCAGCAGTGTAGTACGTCAGAATACAGCTAAGACGTGCTAACTAGCAGGCTCGTTTACTAATATTGAGTTATTAACTATTAACTATTACAGTTAGGCTCTTTAATTATTGAGAGTCGTGTAGCCTTCCATAAGTAATATCCGTATCAGTTTTTAGAATTTCGAAAACGCGGTTACTCTCGGCGCTGTGGCCCAGCAAATTTTGGCTACATCGCGCCAAAATGCATGCGCTTTCGAGAAGCTTGCAGGCAAAGCCACCTCTCCAGTGCAGGTAATTCGTCAAAATAGCCAAAATTTGTTGGGCAACAGCGCCGAGGTTGATCGCGTTTCCGAAATTCTAAAAACTGCTATCGATATTTACGGTGGCCTCCTCACCTCTCGATAGTTAAGGAGCCTAGAGGTAATAGTTAAAAAGTTAACTATTCACTACAAAGAAAACGTAAAGAGAAATGTCGCTTGGTTCCTCTCGTCGGTACACGCATTAGCAACGTAACCCCTTCCTTCCAGTTCGATGACCTGAAGAACCGTTCTAGATGCTTTAGAAGCCTTCACCGCTAACCAAACGCTGTTTCTTCGTTTTGGGATGTTCCGCTCTTACAGCAGTCTGCGAGATAGCGATCAAGAGAGCGGTTGAGATCAATCATGTACCGCAGTATGTCGCCCTCCTCTGTCGTCTGTTTGTAGTCGATCTACATCACTCAGTAATTAGCCAAGCCTCCGACGCCACAAAAACTGCGACATAAGGACATATCTGTCGAGCTCCAGGCCTGCAAGATTGCCGCAAGCAAGTTATTTATGCGAGTGTCTTCGTCTGCTTACTTGTTCTCCGTTTTGAAATGCATGCCGGTTTTCGGCCTTCCGTCTTTTTCTGCCGTTCGTTTTTTTTTTTTTTTTGGTCCCTGAATATGGAGGCGGATCTCCATATATGTGTGTACAGGCGCAGAAAGAGCAGAATAGGGAGTGCAGTTTCCGAGTAGCGGTCGTGGCCGCACTGAATGGGGCCGCCTACGCCGGGCCTTTCGCTTTCCATTAGGACCGCCGTGCTGCTGCCATCACGGCGAAGGACCGCCCGACTGACTCCCGCTCGCAACTACAGTCTCCGCGCGTATACGGAAGCGTCCGGCCGGGCGAGAGTGCTCTAATTAAACGCATTCATCTTGGGCCGCATGAAAGGCTGCGCAGCGCCTCTCTTTCCCCCCTGTCCTCTCTCTACTCTGAAGGAGCCTCCTCCTCCTCTGGTTGCAAGTTCGGGTCACTGGGCTGGCAGCATCCAACGGAACCGCTCCGGATGCCAGCGAAAGCGAGCACGAAGGCAACACGCGTGTTTCTGGGGCCTGTGCACGCTCGGCTCGTTTTACGATGCATCCAACGGCGCTTGTGCGGTGGCTACCGTGGCCGGACGGCGCGCTGCTGAGCTAAGCACACGCCGTGGCGAGGACTTCCTTTTATTTTTGTTTTAACATTATAAGCTCCAGTCCCCCCCCCCCCCCCCCCCTCCCGCGTCTTTCTGTTTTTTTTTTTTTATTTCTGACTCGCGCGCGTCAGCGTGCCATCTGTTGTGCCGGAGTTAATTGTTGGCAAAACGGACGAATGACGAGCCTGGTTTGTATAACGTTTGCGCGCCTGTTACATTGTTGCCGGTCTGAGGCCGAAACGTGGGTCAGGGAAGTAATTGTGCGAGGTGACTGTCGGGATGCTTGTCAGCAGACTTTACAGTGCGGTGTCGGCCGGAGCTTGCTGGAACATTCGAGTTAGTTTTTTGCTGTGGCGGGGAAGTCCAAGGAAACGGCGTGACCAGCAGTGATCGTACGAGCACCGCTTTCAGCAACCAAACAAAAATCAAGACTTTATTGCTGAAAATTTCAAGAGAAGTATCATCATCGTTAGCTTTACTGTTGACCGTTTACTGACCGATGCCGACTTTACTTTCGTTGGATTGCTTAGATGCGACAACTTCATCGACATGCTAATATAAACACCTCCGTGCTTTCAGCTACCAAATTCAGAGTTCTCGAGAGCACCGTTTGTCTTCTAAATCTCTTCAGTCACCTTTTCCGCCCGTGCCTAACCACGTCTGATTAAAACCGTATTCATAATTTTTTTCACAACTTCTTAATGTCCCTTCCTCCTGGCCACGAAGGAGCAGCATTTTATTCAGATGGCTGCGTTCCCACGTTACTAGAAGGATCTTCGGGACTCTTAAGTCTTATTACGCTGCCTCTAGCATTTCGCTGCAGCACGTGAATGGCTGTTGTGCCGCTTTCTGCGCTGCACCTGCGGTGTAATCAACTCTGTGACACCCAAGCAAGCGGAAATTTCTCCTGGGGCAACCGTTTGCATTCGTAGCGACTCCCGTCCCATACGCGACTCCATCTACCTTCTGGTTTTCTTTCTCGTTCCGTCTCCTTTCTTCTTCTTTCTATTCCTCCATGAATGTGTTGCTGCTCCCTGTCTGCATCTCTTCTCCGTTTAGTAATTCTACTGTTTCTTCGAACTCTCTTCGTTTTTCTGGGGGAATCAAACTGAAGGACTGTGCAGAACTGAGTGGAGACGCGTTTTCCATTTTTTGCAATGAACCTTTCTTAGTTTTGATTCTTTTTCGCGCCGCTATCCCTCTTCTTATTACAGCGCGCGACATCGGCGAACGAGAGGCTCGCCAAGGGAATGCGCCCAGAGCCAGAACGCGATGCGGCGCGCGACGCGTTTGCGCACCCGTTCCCGCGAAAGGTCTCGAGTCGAGTGAAACGGCACTTCCCGTGAATTGAAAACGCTCTCCGTCTCCTTTTCCCCCCAGCGCGAACCCTTTTTCCCGAGTCCCGCCGCGCATCCATCCCGGTTCCGCGCGTCGCAAAGGAAACTGCAACCGTAGCGGATTCAGTCGGCGGTGGCATTTCAGTCGGTGGCGCGTCAGAATATAGCCGCATCCGGGGAAGGTTTCGCGGCTAGGTGCATTTCCCTCCATGCCGCCTTTTCCATATCCCGAAGTGCTTCGGCGGCCCGTTTTCTCAATTACGGGGCCGAGATGCGCCTTTCTTCTCTCTCGTGCCGTCGCAGGAAGCTCTCGACAGCGCTGCGAGTGTGCGTTAACGGCCAACCTTTTGGAGCAAGTATAGAGTACTTTTCTTTGGCATTTTTGTTTCGAAACCCTAAGCATTCCTTAGTGTATCACATTGCGTTTCCGCCCCCAGTCATGAGGAATGCACGGAAGAGAGGTTCATATACCAGTGGAGTTTGCCTGCAAGCGTAGTCTTGCATTCACTGTGGCCATAAGGACATCGACGAAAACAAAAAATATCATCCCCATAGTCGTCGTTATCATCATCCAATTTGTCTACTTCAGGGCTTCTCTGGCTGATCTTAAATGAGCGTTGCCTTGCTCCATCCGCGGTCAGCTCATACCCAGAAGCTTCCTGATCTCATCCACCCACCTGATTCACTTCTCCTGAAATCCCCTCTGCATCACCCTAAGAGAGACCATCGGATATGAAGCGAGGATCCCGAGAGGTAATTGGACAGTTGTTATTCGTTGATGACCTCACGCCTGCGAGGACAACAGTCGCGGACGCTTTCCAGTGCTACGGATGCCTACGTGGAACTCTTGAGAGCGACACAGGCTAAATGGGACGTCGCCTTTGATTCCATCTGGAGATCTACTGTGGACACGGAAATACTTCTTGATGATGGCATCTCGAATTGCCGTTTTTCGCAACGACGGGGGATTGAAAGTCGACCTTCTTGGTTGCAGTGTGTAAATGTTCAAGTGTATGTTGGTGCATGATATGTGGGGTGCATGATCAAGAATCCCTGGTGTTCGAAAATTATCAATTAACACCGCAAAGCTAACCCTTATTCTGTGGGCATGTCCGAAAATATCGACCCCACGCAGTAATAGTCGCACCATGAGCCAGTGGGAAGCAGTGTTGCCCAGCTCTAGCAAGCAGCAGTAGTGGCCTGTACCGTGAGGGTCGCCGGGACCCGAGTGGCCCCGACAGTCTGATTTGCCAGCCTCCCTACTTTAAATGCTATCAATAGCCCTCATCAATCAATCAATCAATCTCGAACCCTGCACTATGGCTTGCCTCTAGCCTACAGCGCTGCTTTTGGATCAGGCCGTCAATCAATTAATCAGTCAATCATTAATCGAACATTTGATCAAGGTACCAGTAAACCAAACAATCAATAAATAATAAATTACTCTGTTAATCAATAAATCAGTGACCATGTCATTAACTAGGCCAATTCATAGAGAAAATGTAAGTCGGCATTTAGAAAAATACAGTGGAAGAAAGAAAGCCACTACATTGAAAAAGACTAGAGGATTCGAAAAACGTAAAGGAAATCACCTAGAACATGGACAGTAAGGTTTATTTCGTAATCTGCTGTACTCTCTTGACTTAGTTTGATCTCCTTGTGCCTGTGCTTGCTTTTAGAGTGTAAGTAAGTCCGCAAACATGTTAGGAGAGAGGTCTGCATCAGCACGAGTGAGAATAACAGCAACAAGGACTTCGTGGGAGCTCTTTCGCCACCATCAGGATTCATCGCTGCGTGAAATGTGACAGGACGATTTTTCTTTCTCTGTAATCTGTTTGCCTTTGCAATTTCACAATGGGACGACGGGGCTTTTTGTTGGGCACGCTGCTCAGAAGTCATATTCCTCGTCGCGGTTGCGCAGCTTGCGCGCGTCGAGCTGAATTGCGAAATACCGCCTCTGTTCCCACGGGCTAACTGTCGAAATCCACTTCGCTGTGCGGTTTGCAAGAATTCGATGCGAGTTATCGCTTGTGGTGCGAGAAACCGACCGAGACAGCTGTGTCGCAAGTAAACGGGACGTTTTTCGGAATTTTGACAGGGCAATAGCAAAACCTAAAACGATATGAAGCAAGTTTTAGTTCGAGGACCTCTTGCTTTATTTGTTTGTTTTATGCGTGTGAGCGAGAAAGTGAAAGACGGAGAGCATACTCAGCCCGTTTCCTTGGAGGCGCTTTCTATCGAAGCGGCATTACCCAGAGCAATACGAAAGAGAAGTTGTATAGCCTTCGGGATTAGTTTAGAAAGTGTGTGGATGCAATCGGCTCTGTATCGTTCTTTCTACAGAACGCTGTGGGCTTGGGGCGCTTTGTGAACCAAATTGAGTAGCATGCACTTTCAAGCTTTTTCTTTTTTTTTCACTCTCTCCTCTTGCAGCATATGTGGAGTGAACTCCTTTGCAAAAAAAAAAAAAAAAAAAAAAACAAATCTGCTGACATATTTCTTCGCGGAGAGTCATTTTTAGTCCCATCCTTGTATTTCACGTGGGCCATTTCTGGTGCTCACAGGGGCTGCTCGCTGTGGGACTGCCTCCGGGGCACGGGCACATAGAAACGGATCAGCCTACTACAACAAGGCGACGTCCCCTTTTAGGTTCACCTATTTTCCTGCCGTTTCATTTCACGCAACAAATGTAAGATAAAGACAAAAGAAAGAAGAGCTCCGAGTGGACGCTGTCGATTACGCTTCTTAGCAACTTTTAGTTCCTAAACGAGTGCCAGTGTGACCCCTCCAGAGCACGTCGTCGACGACATTGCACGCTCTAAAATTATTTCGCACTGGAGCTGCGGGTCTCTTACGTAGGAGAAACATTTTAAGAACTATAGCTTGCTATTAAATTTACTGTCTATTGCCCCTATAAGCACCGCATTGCGTTGGTCAGCTGGTAGTTAGTTGTTTCATTTTACTTTTTTTATATGTATAAAAAGTGGGTGGAGGAAGGAGGAGCTAAAGCTTGCGATCAATGACTGCGCTTAAATTAAAAAAAAAAAAAACTGCTCGATGCAGGTCCTGACGGATCCGGATGTAACGCTCGGAAGTGCAGGGAAAGCTCGTGATTGCAGCTGTTCTCAAATATATTTTGTTCAAAGCTGTACATTTTGAACGCACTAAACACGACCATCGCTCATCGGTGTGCCACGCCCCTCTCTCTGTCTCTCTCCCCTGACTCCTCCAGCTAAACCGTAGCTCCTCCGTGCAGCTTTGTTCAAAAGCCGGAGCCGAAACACGGCGGTGGTCCTCGTGACGCGGCGCGCGTGGCAAAAGATTGATCCGAGACGGCGCCGTGTCGCGGCGCACCGAACTCGCTCCCTCTGTCTCTCGATTCGCTTGAGGCTCGCACACCCTCGGTCGACGTTTGCCCAACGCGTCCAGCTCTGGCGGAGGGAGGGGGGAAGAGGCTGCCGCCGCCGCCGGGAGCTTGCTGCGAAATTGGGGCCGGCCCTGCTGTCCGTCAGGAAGAGAGGGCCCGATCCGCTGCCACCGCCGCCACTGATGAACCGAATCCGAAAGCCCTTATTGGAACTGATCCTCGCTCTCTCACCGTGTGCATGTGCGTTTCAGCCCGCGGCGAAGAGCCTCACCCGTCAGATCACTCAGTCCGCTCCCGGGAGCGCGCAGGAGGAGATCGGCCCCGCGTCCATTATTCACGCCTCGGCTCTCCCCTCCTTACCCCCCCCCCCCCCCCCCCCCTCCCGTTCCCTGGAACAAGTGCTCGCTCGCTTGTGCGTTCCCTCAGCATCCAGCAATGCTCTCAATGCGCTGCTGCTCCTCATCTTCACCACCTTCGCTGTGCTTCTGGCTCGGTGCAGACAGCAGGAAGATATTTGCAGCAAGTTGCTTATCACGAATGTTATACGTGCTTAAGCTGATATGGAATTTAGTACTTTCTTCCGTTGCCCGAGTAGAACTTAGCCAACGAATTCGTTGCGCATTACGCTCTAAGGGCTCTAGCAAGCATTTCTTTCCCGAGCTTCCTCCGAGGAGGAAAGAACTGAAGCGAGTTGGAAATGATTAAAGTACGTGTAGCGAAGATTGATCGACGCCGGCGTTGCGCTTTCCGTTTCCTCCGCCTCCAAAGATCTGTCTTTCAAAAGCCCAGTCTTCCATGCGCGCCCGTGTCTTTCTTTTTGTCTGCGTTTCGAGACTCTCGCTGTCGGGGGTGCTTTCGCGCTGGTGCAATGTGCCTGATGCTTATTTGATGGCCGCCTCGACTCCTGCTCTGCTGGCCCGTCTCATGACAGTTTGATGCGGCGGGGCAGGCAGTCCGGCTGTGCACTCAGCTGCAGCGAACGGGGCTGAAAGACTGAGCATCGCACTAATGAACAGTTTTACTGTTCATGCCGCGCAGGCACTGCAATATGCGCACTCAAGAGTGCGGCAGTCGGCTGGGAAGTGTCGGGATCTTTATGACTGGTAATCTATACTACTCTGAGATTGAGCCTCACACTGTGCAGACAGCGCAGCGAGGGTGAATGAAGTATATTGGTTGGCGCTAAGTGCCCGACTTGCATTGGATTTTTAGTAATGACCGTAAGTGTCTGTATGGCTGATTACGAGGTAATGCGCCCTGGAATGCCGCACGTGAACAAGTCGAAGCTCATTAAAAAGAACACGCACAGGACGCAAATGCACGGGACAAAATCTTCTCTTCAACATGTTACTGAAGGTGACCTGAATATTACCGAATATGTTACTGAATGACTGAAGATCAGTTCAACGCGCAGAAAAAGTTGAAAACGATTACGGTGCAAGTAGGAGTAAGACTGAAAAACAAAGAAGGCCTAAAAGCGCCGCACTCTTTTCTAGGGGCCAGCGGTCTCTAATTTTCTTCATCTCCTTTCCCAGTCATCGATGCTGCGAGATGCTCTCGGAGCCTTCGCGTGATTGGGATTTTTTTTTTTTTTCGGGGGAAGATAATTACAAAGAGGAAACGTTCAGCGAGCTCTCTGGATTCCCTCCTTACTGCGCACATTCGTCTCCGTGCGCGACCCGTTTCATGGCATGTACGAGTCTGTTGAATAAAATCAGTGTGAACCGCGGTTCGTTAATCTATAGCGACCGAAAGCAGGCTCGTATACGCAAGCAGGAAAATCTGCTGTATAGGAAGGCGCCCAATATGTTCCTTCGAGATTCTGCGAACTAACGTTATCAAGCGCGCTCCCTCAAAAGTTGTCGGCGCTCAACTCGCGCCCGCTTAAAGCGCCGGGAAGATTGCAAGGGACGGGCAACTTCTTTAGGCGCGTCGCCCCTGTCTCGACACGCTCATCGGCGGCCATTGTCGGGCGTCGCGGCCGGACCGCCTTCGATTTAACGAGTCGGGCGGGCGCGCGAAGCAGCCGCCGTCTTTGCAACGTCGCGCCGCTGGCTTCGTAATTGAATCCGTGGGAGGCAGGGGCGTCCGCGCTTATATATGCACGGACGGGCCCCGTGTTCTAATTGAGTCAAGTGTAAAGCGGTGGTACGGCTTGTGCGCCGGCGAACGCGTTAATTAGTTTGCCCAGCACATTTCCAGGAGGCGTCGGCCTGTACTATATGAGCAGTAGCAGCCCGCAAAGCAGCGTCGTTGGCGGGACGGCGGCCCTTTCATCGTCTCTGCCAGTCTCCGCGCAGCTGATGATGCATCGATTCAAGTCTGGTTTCTGAAAGTGTGCGAGCCTTTTTTTCTGTTTCCAAACAGTGCCCACAGAATTGAAGCGTGCACTTGATGCAGCAGGTCGGGCTAAAAATAAAAGCCTAATATTTGGTGCACTCTGAACAGAAAGCAGTAAAAAGAGAGTAAACTTTCTTCTAGTGTACAGGGTCGTCCACTCTTAGTAGTTAGAACGCGCTAGCACATGGCCGCACTCTTCAGAGGGCCACCGTGTGCGACACAGTCGCTCATCGCAGCAAAGTGGCGCAGGAGAATGTGTACCTGGACGTGGTGCTTCGCGTCATCTGCCGCTTCGCTTCGATGCGCAGCCGTTTCGGACGCAGTGAACCTCCAAAGAGCACGGCCATGCGCTAGCGTATTCTAACTAAGAGTGGACGACCCTGTACGCCCTTTTATAAAAGGCTGTGCGCTAGAGGACATCTTACTTCCTTTTTACTCCCATGTAGGTGTATTAATGTTTTGAGTGTGTCGTCAGTTTCCAACGAATCGTGTGGCCCGCACTTTCATAGCTCAAAGCTATTGTAGGTAATATGGGCATGGACAGTGCGGAAAGTTGAGTGAGCAGCTTATGGAATTGGGAAAATAAATGCCTTATATTTTTTTAGGAGCGTTGCTGGATCAGTATATCATGAAGCAATAGGCAGCGTTGTGCTAGCGGAAACTTCGAAACGAACTCATTCGGTGAGCTGCGCTCGTTTGTTTGCTGGCTGCGCAAAGTGCGAGGGAGCTTTGAAGCAGAAGGGGGGAAGAGAGATAGAAAGCGCGTACGATGTCACTTTTAGACTTGCGTGCTTATCTATCTCATTATCAGTGTCCCATTGTATGCATCTGCGCCTTCTCCTGCACTAGTCACGATCTGCGTCACCTCCATGCTCCATGTAGTGACGTCGGTGCAGATGTCGTTGTTCGCTGCGCAATAGGTTATACGCAAGTATTCAGCTCGAAGTTCTCTTTAGCACACCATGTTCTCTTAGACACCTTTAGCATACCGTGTTACTGTTACCAAGGCACTGGGAGCCCGCCACCGCCGGTGAGCACGCGCTGATTGGTCCAGATGCTGCAGGCGCGCGCGCAGCTGCCGGCTACCTGGCGCCATCTGGCGCCGTCAAAGCGATTTGCGCATGCGCAGGAGGCGCCCGGTATGCGTGTATGCTAGTATGTCGCCCCTACGCTAAATATCCCTATTCGCGTGACCAGCAGGTGAACATTGGAGGTTCCGTTGACGACGTACTGCATTTTTCGAACGAACAGTCGTACATTTATCGTGGTGAACTGACAAAAGCCAACGGGCGACTCCGTGCGCTCTCCTTGCGTCTTGGCATTGCCGTGTGACCCGGGCCTCACGCCGCCCTGGCGTGGGCGCTGGGAATCGCAAGTATTGAGAAGAATACGCTGATAGTCCTGATGCATTCTGGTACTGCCGACTCGTTCAAACCATTCCGACTCATTTCCTGTCCCGAATCCCAGTTCCAAACTGCCCCACGTACCCGCCACCCGAGGTTCTCCGCACTTACCAGAAAGCTGTAGTTTAGAATGTCAGAGATAGCGAGGCGTTTCCGCGTTCGCTCCCCAACCACTACGAGACGCGGAGTGGCCTAGCTGTCCAGACCCTATCCAGACCCAGAAACGTGGCGCCGCTCTCGGTAGCTCCTGAAACTCTAGCGCCTCTGCTGAGCGGGCATTTTTTTTTTTTTTCGGGCACAAAGGTCGTCCAGCTGGACGAATACGCCGCCAGTAGCCGAGACTTTCTGGCCGTCGTTTAGGCGAGGGGCCTAAATCCCCTCAAACTGTTGGAAACGAAAGTTTTGCCATCCAAATGGCACACACAAAAAAAATGTCCAGCTGAGCTCAAGAGGTTATGCTTGATCGCTCAAGCTTGCACAGGTGGAAGGCAGAATCGGACAACAAAAGTACGAATGCGCGCTTAATATCGCTCTTGCATAGCTCCCTGCAGGCAGTAATTTTGACTCGCGTTCGATCAGGACACAAGCGCAGCTCTCAACAAATTGCTTACGCATGATTACAAAACCACCTGAGCTCATAATGCACGTTGCCTAAATATGAATGTCCACTTGTCACCAGCCGCACGCATATATGCGTAACCGAGCACCGGACGCGTAATTCGGAGGTCGTGGGTTCGGATCCCACCGGCGGCATGTGGTTGTTTTTTCTTCTGCTTTTCTAATCAATTACCTTTAAGCGATAACATATTCAGTAATATTCTAAATCGAACAACAGCACAAAATAAATAAATGAATTAAAAAAAATCCCCTGTGCCCCTTGGTTTCTGTGGCTGTTGGCTTCTGTCATATTTACAACGAGCCCCTCATTCCCCTTCCTTGTTCGCTTAATTGCTTAGCGAGGGCCTCGATTCTGGCAGCTAGCCTTGATGCCATAGGAAGCATAAGAGGGTTCTCACACAGCTTCCACCCTCTCCGTTCGATGATGTTCTACGTCACACATGCGGTAAATCAGGACGTTCTACGTCCGCCGCTTCTGAACGTGGGTGGCGCTGATGAACACTCTCAAGGTTAGGTTACTTGTAAACATAAATACCCCCGAAAGCAGAAGGTTTGACAGCCGTCGCCGTAGCTCAGAGGTAGAGCACCGGACGCGTAATTCGGAGGTCGTGGGTTCGGATCCCACCGGCGGCATGTGGTTTTTTCTTCTGCTTTTCTAATCAATTACCTTTAAGCGATAACATATTCAGTAATATTCTAAATCGAACGACAGCACAAAATAAATTAATTTAAAAAAAATCCCCTGTGCCCCTTGGTTTCTGTGGCTGTTGGCTTCTGTCGAATAGACCCTGTAATTTATCCGCTTGCGGAGTCCGCTTTCCAGGATAACGTGCAGATAATGTGCTATCAAAACTTGCTCCTAATATTAGGTACAGTATGCTTGATCATACCTCTTATCGTTTATGTTATGCCGCCGCGGTGGCTCAGTGGTTATGGTGCTCGGCTGCTGACCCGAAAGACGCGGATTCGATCCCGGCCGCGTTGGTTGAATTTCTTTGGAGGAGAAATTCTAGAGGCCCGTGTACTGTGCGATGTCAGTGCACGCTAAAGAACCCCAGGTGGTCGAAATTTCCGATGCCCTCCACTACGGCGTCTCTCATAGCCTACGTTAAACCCCATAAACCGAACCAAACCATTTATGTTATGATTATTCTGTTCGAAGCATTAATAGGGTCACCCCTCAGGATTTACTGTAACGAAGTAGACTCCAAGAGAAGGCAAGCGTGGCAGGGGGCGGCAGAAAGTTAGGTGGGCGGATGACATTAACAAGTTTGTGGGGATAATTAGGTAGCCGCAACTGTCAAAAGACAGGGTTAATTGGAGTGACATGGGAGAGGCCTCTGCCCTGCATTGGACGTAGTCAGGCTGATGATGATGACAGCATGGACGTGACACAATGGTGAACAGGCAGACACAAAAGATGAAGTGGATGAAGAAGAAAACGGTAAAATAAACTGATATCGGGTATGTGCCATTCTACTTGAGGCCAACCAACTGATACCCATATGTGTTGGGGGTATGTGCCATTCAGCCTGAGGACATCATCATCATCATATGTGTTGGGTCGTTTGATCGTTCGGTGCCCCGGCGTAATATTAAGACTACGCCATAGGAGCGCATGTCGAAAACAGCACGGGGATTAAAGTACGTATGTACTCATATATGTTAATACTTTTCTTGTTTGTGTTTTTAGAGTTTTACTTATGGATGCAGCATTTAAAATGCTTTGCTGACATGTTTATAACGCTTACAATGCTTGTGACGCCGTTCCACACCTCTGCTCGCTGAAATTTAACCAGCGAGGGCATACGAAAACTCCTGTTCACTACGCTGTACTGCTACTCTTTCACGCACAACGAGTTCGTTGCTAACGGCTTCTATACTGCCGGCGTTTAAACAGATACGCGCTCTGGAGAGGCTTCGTAGCGCTTTCGAAAAAGAAAAAAAAAACTCTCATCGTGTGAGGCAATGTGAGGTGTCCATGACCCTTTTGCGCTGCAGGATACCGCGGCTAAATCTTTATTTATGCCGATCGGGGCTTTCGATATCCAACCTTTGTGAGTCTTGTGGCGAAATTGAGTCTATAGAACATTTTTTCCTCTCCTGCCGGCGGCTCGCTGCTCTCCGTAGAATTTGCTTGGAGATCCCCCTCGCTCGGCTTGGGCTTCCTCTATCTATTCCGATTCTCTTATCCTTCGGGGCAAGCGCCAAGGGATATGCCCTGAAACCAGTGTTCGATTCTATTCACGATTATATAATTTCATCTGGTAGATTCCTCTGCTAGAATGTGAATTCACAACTTTTCTTTCTCCGTATTTTTTGTATTGTACAAATTCTAGCTCTGCGTCCCAAATTTTAGATTTAATTATACACCATTCCCTGTACATGAGTGCGTTTGTATCCGCTATGCACCCTGGCCAATCCCCCGCCGTTGGTATGTGCCCTTCAGCCCGAGGACATCATCATCATCATCAACCACCGCTGCCAGTGCCGCGCCAAAGCTGCTGAACGCTGCGTAAAAACTCACTTGGTTGGAGTTCGGGGTTACTTAAGAAAGTATGAAGTTACACTATGGATATATGCATCTGTTTTCCTCCATAAGCCCACGCGAGACCTTGCATGTCGCACTAAAAAAAAAAAAAATAGCGACTTTGTATTCAGGCTCCACAACGTTCACTGTGCTCCAGCTTCGTGCCCAGCAACGCTCTCTGTGATATGTGAATCTTTGCGACCGACAGGCGACTACGCGTCATTTCTGCCGGCCACTGCAGTTCGTATCTCGTGATCGGGCACACAAACGAGATTATAGAGCCAGGGGGCGCACCGGCGCGACGAGCTTGCAGAAAAGGGCAACTGCAGCTAAGCAAGGCGAGTTTTTGTTTTCTCAGCCGAAACATGGGATTGGGGACGGCGATCGAGATCCAGCACTGCACAGCTCTCCCAGAAAGAATGGTGTGTGGTGGAGAGAGACGGGGTGTATAGGTCGGTAGCAGCAGCCTGGGAGGCAAACACCCGCCGGGCTGCTGCTCGGCAGGATCCCGGGTGTTCATAATGCAAACACATCCTCCCCGCTGAGACGTCGTATAGAACCCTGCAAGCAGTCCGTAAGGAGACAACGGGGTCCCGTTTTCTCTCCCTCTATCTCTGTGTGTGTGTGTGTTTGGGTTTTTCCCGTCGGAAACGCATCCCCGCGGCGTCGTTAGGCCAGAGAGCCGGAAACGCGCCGGGCACTGATTCGGCGCCCAAGCCGCCCGGCAACTTCTTCTTCCCTATGAGCGCGGGTGCGTGCCTTCGATCGGAATTGCTTCAACGTGAGTGCGCTCGCGCGTCGCCCGAGGATTCGACGTCAACGAATCCTCGCTTTCCCCGTTCTCCTTTCGGTCCCTTCTTTCCGTTGCTCCGATTGTTTATCCTAGCAGCGAGTCTTCGTTGATTGGGGATGGCGACAAGGGCTCGTGCGTCTCTATATACGTGCGATCGGCACTGCCGGAAGTTGCGTCATGCCCTTTCTCTCTCTGGATCTGAACGGATCCTGTGTTCTTGGCGTCTTCAAAAAGCGCTGAAAGCAACTTGCATCGTTGGTGCCTGTTTCTGAACCTCTTAGCCCTGCCACTTTGAACACGACTGTGTTATTTGCCTGGCTCTAGGGAAAGTCTGTTACCTGTACTGGTGAAGAACTCGGCAACGTGTGCGCCGCAGCGCAATGTGAGGGCGCAGCGCCCTCTAAGTACGATACATGCTGTACACCTGCCCAAGGGCGTCCGCAGAATTTTTTGCAGGGGGGGGGGGGGGGGGGGGGGGGGGCATTGGTTGTTGGCGCCGGAGGGGGGGGGGGGGGTATATTCGTAGCAAAAAGGCACTATTTGCGGAGTAAATTTATTTATTTATATATAAATAAAAAATAAGTAAAATACACACATGAAAGAAAAATTACAAACAGCAAATTAAAGCGCGGCTAGGAGAGATACATTGAAGTTTATCAACGAAGAAACAATTAAAATTAATAAAAAATGCAAAAAGATACTATCACTTCGTGGAGAAGAGTGCTCAGTCTTGCTGCATACGGGTTCTCGAATCACCCGGATTGATGACCAGCACACAGCACAATATGTTCACAAACACGCAACTACAGTCACTCAGTCAGTCTTCCTTGAACAGCAACTGTAGGCGCCTCGGATTTTTCTGGGCGAATTGCGTAATTACACGTGTGATAAATTCACTTCTGTGCTTCATTACACGCTCTCGGTGCACACTCATCATACACATTGAATGGAAAAACGGTTGGACGCGCACGTTGAAAACAAAAGATGACTATATATACAACAAACTTCTTTACAAGATAAATGTACGCTCGCAGCTTCATACACCTCGCTCCATCTTGCTCGCGCATCCGCACAGTCGAGCAACCGCACACACACTGCTCGCCGCTCATCTTTTTCTCGTCCGCTGTCTTGGTTGTTCTCACCTTCGTTGACAACCGGCCACTAAAAACACCGAAGCACAAACACAGAGGCGCGCACACGTGCAAGGGCTTACTTGCCGCAATATCCCCGAATGCTCACTTTGGGGGTGAAAGGAACGCCGCGCGACTTCCGAGGGGAAGGAACACTCTCCACTCCGGTCGGAAAATTTTTTTTTCTGTTTTTATGGGGTTCGGAGCCCCAAAACGACTCGGGCTATGAGGGACGGAGTAGTACAGAGTTCCGGATAAAGTCGACCACCTGGGTCTGGGTCTCTTTACCATGCACTGACACGCACAGTACATGGGCGCTGTTGTGATCTGAGGCCCAGCCAGAGGTGACAGGTGAGCCAGGCAGGCGCCATCGGGCTGCGTTGACCAAAGACGCTGGTTTCCGGAGAAGGCGCAAGAAACGCTGGTGTGGGGGCGCCTCTGGAGACTGCGTCGCCGTGAACAAAAGCAGCTAATCCCATTTGCCGAAGATTCTGAAAGCGGCGCTTCTACCGAACTGCACTCTCCCGTGGATCGGAGGAGACAGCGAGCGGCGGCAGCGGCGCCAACTCATCGCCCGCTTGACCCTGAGCAGCCCGACAAAGCGGGGATGGACACGGCTGATTTGTCCTTCCCTCCTGAAGAATTCATCGGTGGCCGGCGTACGAAGGCGAAAACAAGATGCCCTGTGCACTGTCTGCCTCCGTGTCGCTATCTCTCTAGAGATCAAAGAAACAGACACCCATCTCAAGACGGCTCGAAACACATGCTCGCCGGTGCCGCTGTATGTCTGCAACAGGTCGCCCTTCAGTAGAGCTAACGATGGCGTGGTTTGAAAACGGCGGAACGACGCACGCCCGGACGCGGCATTTCGCAGATGTGACCATGCGGGGCTGCTTTTACCCTTTTGACTGAGCGCACCACCGCCCCTGGCGTGCGGCCATCACTCACGGCCATCACTCACGGATACGTCAGATCGGCGACGCTACGCCAGGCGCACTTCCTCCATGCCAGCCGCTCCGACGCGAGGCAGCGCATGCGCAGAACGTTCTTCTTTCGAAAACCGGCTGGGAGAGGAGGCGAGTGGCGAAGGAGGTAGACGGGAGGGTGGCGTGGGAGGCGCGCGCGGTGCATTCTGGGTGGGCGGCTTCGGCGCGTCTCGGCGCGGCCGGCGCCCGGCGCCGGGCGCAGTCAGACCGCGCCGGAAGCCGCCGAACACGCTGGCTCGAGTGAGTGATTTTCCAGGGGAATGCAGCCCCCCCGGACGCCCATGCACCGGCCGGCATTATGGAGCGTGGCTTTGGTGAAAAATTTTAATCTCTCCACGAACGCTAGTATCCGGGCGCATTGCTTTAGCTTCAGTGGTGCGCTATGTAATTCGCGCTCAGAATTAGACTGCACTTGTTTATTCCGGGCCGCGTCAAGCAAGGACGACGATGAATTCGTTTTTTTTTTCGTTGTTATTTCCCTCCTTAACTGTGAGTTGTCTATTTGTACGCGAGCAGCAAGTGAATGATTGCATCATACAAAACCCGCTTCACGTTCCTGTTTTGACTAATATGTATATTTTTGTCTCACTTTTAAGGCTTACGTTAAGTGGTCTGAACGCGTGGAGGACTCTAGTTCCCCGCAAACCTTTTGAGATTTCCACACGTCTCCAAAGCAAAACTTGTGACCTGGAGACCTTTGAGTAAGGTTGCACTAGTGTTCCTGCCTGCGCGGACTCTATTTTCTTTTAAGCTGAACACGAAAAATAAAACTGTACAAGCCATCCTCTCTGGGCCTTTTCCGGCCGCCATCTTTGAACTTGCTTTGCTCGCGCGCTAGAGCGTTTGTATGGGGTCTTTCCATGCATGCGTAGCCGTCGCCGCAATTTGCCTCTGTCCTCTCTTCTCCATTCTTCTGGCCGCCATTTCTGTGGCAGCAGTTCCCGCTCGAGTCTCGACAGCGTATACGCTCCCCGTCCCACCACTGAACCATACGCCCGGGTTCGCCCGACTGTACATGCGGGCTCTTTCGCCCGCAACCAATGCTTTTATATCCTTGTCTTTTGCGCTATGGAAAATTTTTCCTTTGTCCCGATTTTACTGCGGACGCAGTTAAACTCCAGCGTAGCGTAACACGGCTGCCTAAGTACGGTCCTCTGGGGAGAACGGCGTCTATCTCTCGAAATGGAAAGACAAGATAAAGAAAAAAGAAAGAAAAGGAGCGAGCGAGAGAGAAAACGAGGCTGAGCTTCAGGACTGTAAAATGCGTCGTAAAAACGGACAAACGAAAGCAGCCGTCTCTGAGGCTGAAGCGGCACGGCGGCGAAAGAGGGTTCTTCCCGCGAACCGAGGAGCGGGAACGAATGCGCAGTGCCGGCGGGTTCGTACCAATGAATTGCCCCCGGGGCTATTTTCCGCGAACACTGTGGCAACGATCGCGGACGCCGTTCGCGGAACTCGCTGAATTTATTTGTTCTGTACTCGTTTCTTCTCCGTGCTGTTTTGTGCAGTGCCGTTGCAGTTGACCACAATTCACTCCCTTCTGCACTCATTTGGTTCCTTGCTGCACATTCCTATTCTCCTTTTCCTTACTTCGTTACCCGTTTCCCCACCGCCATCGGTTGCTACTGTATGTAGCATTGCGGGTTTTAAACCGGTCGATGTGTATGTCGATGGTTGCTCCATTGTTGTCGAAGTTTTACACAGGAATTTCGTGTTCTGTTTCACAGAGGGTTGACGATATAGGGCAGAAAGTAGCTGAATGAGATTCAAGGGTATACGCTGAGCAAGAAACTGGACAGCGTTTCATCAAATTTTGCGCTTGATTTCTGGAACGGTGATCGGCATTTTGAAACGGTTGAGTCAAAAGAACTTGCCTTTCTCATGGTTCGGTGGATAAAACTGGCCGCAATCTGTACAGTTGTTCGATTTTTCATCACGTTGATGTCATGGCGGTATGGACATGCTGAAGAGTGTGCATGGTGCTTGACCGCACAAGCCACTCGGGGTTGCCAGACTCATCCACCTGAGGGCGTACCTGGCCATGCTTCAATCTGAGCACTGGTCTTGAGCGGCCGGTGGAGGACCCCAGGCTTCTTTCCCTACCGCCGTGCCATCGAGTTAGTCACACCTGCAATGGCCGCACTGATGACCTGTTTCTCGCTTTTCTCTCTATCTCTCTCGTCGCCGCAGAATGTCGCGGCGAGCTCTTCCTGCAGCCTGCCAAGTCCGAGGTGAGCACGTTCACGCGGGACAACTTCTTCGTGACGTGCCTAGGGGGCGCCGGCACCGACCAGCAGTCTCTCACGTGGACGGGCCCTGACGGTCGCCAGATCAGCGAGCTTAGTGGAAGGCACGTTTTAATCGACTTTTGCCCGTTCTTCTTGTTATTACATGTCGGTTTTCGCGCATAGCACTCATTACTGAAATTTCTGGATTGATCATTAACCTAAAAGAAGCAAGCGTCTAGCCAAGGACAAGAGCTGATTCGTCAGTAAATTAATGGTTAAGCATGGACGAAGCTAAGCAAGCAGGAAATTCATTGTAACAAAATCACAGTGGTGTTAAATATTTTTTATGTGGACATACTTCATGTATGCAAGAGATTCTTAACTGCAGGATTGATTTCATATCGAAAAGAGTCGAAGTTAAGGCCAAAGGTATAAGTCGAATTGCAGAAAAAGCATAGTAAAGCACGGACAAAGTTAAGGGAGCAAGAAATTCGCAAAAGAAAAAGTGCAGTGGTCTTAATTAACAATATTGTTAGTGAGAAAGTGCCTTACACATGTGAGATCCTCCACCCCACCCACTCCAATGCTTTGCACCCGACCAGAGATCTGCCTGTAATTCTCCTATACGGTTTCAAAGGTAACGGTTTTACAAGCGGAGAGGGGAAGGACACCAAATGGTATTTTACAGGGAAAACACAAAGAACACACTCCTTGTGTATATCTTGTGTTTGTCCACGAGCACCTTCATTCGAGCTAATGGTATGTGAAGAAAAGACATCACACTCCTACTGCCCATATTTTATTTTGACTCTGTACCTTTGTGCTTCTATTGATCCTGTCGTGAGACACACTTGTATGACTGTGGCCAGTTATTTGAATGCATGAGTGGCTGAGCGAAACATACTTTTTATTTTTTTCTGTTCACATTTGTCAGGATCCACATTGAACCTCCTCTTCCTGGCCAATCCGATCTGAAGCTCGTCGTGGAAGAGGCCAGAGAAACAGACAAGGGCACTTACACCTGCTCTGCACCAGCGCAGGGCGACGAAGTGTCCTTCAATCTAATCGTCTACCGTAAGTTCATCTTCTCTGTTATTCGATCCACTTCATGAAAAGCCATTTCGCGCAATTGTACCTTGTACCTAGCGGACTGTGCTCAACCCATCCATTTTGCACAACCATTTTTGTCTCATCCTAGCTGCTAAAGCTACTTGCGAGGCTGAAGTATGTAAATATAAGTAAAATAAATTCTACAAGGGTGTATTTTGCACTTAGATGTATTTTACTAAATGCTTTCCATTAGTACGCCCTCAGACTCTGTTCCATGCGTGTACATCATGAATGTCTTGCTAATCCTAATTCCTCTCTCCTGTCTTGCTGCGCACGCCCAGGAGCGATCACTTTCGAAGGCACACCCGAACTGCAGCAAGGCACTGAGGGTGAAGACTTCACGCTCAAGTGCAGCGCGCAAGCCGATCAGAAGCCAGTCGTCTCCTGGACCCGAGACTCCAAGTCCATCACAAACGGTGCGTGCTTCTTCGAAACTCTCACTTGCTCTCGCGATTCAGCTGTCATACTTGATCAGGTTTTCTTCTGGCTCCGGACATCTTCGTCGGAGGTCTTTGCACGGAGGTTACTGCATCCCAATCTTTGTGAACGACTCATAAATCCGAGTTATATTGGTGCTGCCTTTACACAAAGGACAAGACAATGCGAATAACAAACTGTTGCTTGTGAACGGGGCTAATGGTGCACCACCTAGTTGGCCATTGCTGGCTTTTTCTTCTGGAATGCTAAAGACTAGATTAACAGATTTCTTGTGATTTTTGCTTTATATCCTATTACTTCTACTGTGTCCTTTTTATTCATTTTCTGTGCAATGCTCCCAGGAATTGCAGGGGCCAATCGGCTCTTCAAGCTGCTCTAGAATCTCACCGAGTGAGAATCGGAAAAAAATTCAGTACATTTCAAATAAATTATCTCCTTTCATCAGAATTGTTTATCGTAGATCCCATTTCAGTTTTATGCTTCAAAAATAAATGTGTTTGGCTGCGACATTCTGCTGCGCTGCGCTGTCACTCCAAGCCAAGAAAAAGACTAAAGTTAGTGCTTTGGGGTCTAAACGAGTTCTCTCGAACGTTGTTCCCTTGGAGACTAACCGCTGAGGGCCATTAGCCATAGCCAGTCTCCCCATGGACTAACCATTCACCGTAGTTACTATTTGCTCTATATATTCAATCCAACTTTACTCATTTTTTCTGTTTGCAAACTGGCCATTTGCCATCGTGACTTTGTGCTGTATATAGCTCGTCCAATTTTACCCTTTTTTGGCTTAGGTAGCATCTTGGCACCTTGTAGTACACGCTAGTTGAAACCACAGCTACCTTATCATTAACCGTGCCGCGAATGCGCTTTCTCTTGGTCCTCGCAGACAAGAAGTACAAGCGCGAGGGCCAGTCGCTGCTCATCCGCAACCTGTCCCGGCAAGACGCCGGCAACTACACGTGCAGCGCCTTCTTGGCCACCTCTCACCTCTCCTCGGTCAAGTCCAAGGTGGTGACTCTGCAGGTCAACTGTAAGACTTCTCTGCACACTCTTGCCTGTGCTGTCCCTTTGTCGCATCTCACGCGCAACGAACCGGAAATGTTTCCAGTTTACTGTGCTATGATCTTTCGAATAGTTCTTCAAGTCGCCTTGTGAGAGTGCACAGGTGTGGTGTGCCATGGCTGAGAAGTCCAAGAACCTCCAAAGATTGGAACAGAGTTGTAAGGGTCAGAACAGAGTTGTAAGGGTCGGAACAGAGTTGTAAGGGTCGGAACAGAGTTATAAGGGTCGGAACAGAGTTGTAAGGGTTGGGGTAGAGGAGCAATGGATGCAGGTTGTCACCACCAGCACTGACCTCTGGCCCCGCATACATGGTTTCAGATCCTGCTGAGTGGAAGCAGCCCATCCAGGATACGGCCTACTCAAGCCCCGGTGCCATGGCCGTGCTCCACTGCGAGGCCGCCGGCATGCCTGAGCCTAGCGTGCGCTGGTTCCGCAACGACCATCTCCTGGAGCCCGACGAGAGCCGCAGTATCGTCGGGGATGTGGGCACCAGCACGCTCAAGGTGCGTCCTCTCTCCCCGCATTTGCTCTTGACACCATCCTGCAGAGCAGAAATTTACTTTGCCGGGGGAAAAAGAAAAGGGGAACTACTGATGGAACGTGTTAGTAGAGGCGTGGTGTCGTTCATCCGAAGTAGCCTTTGGGGAAGAATTGGGAGGCAGAGGTGTGCTGCTGAATGCCATCATATACAGAGTGGTCAGGATGCAAAGTAGCATGCAGTCATGTTCTGTTCCCTTTTCCCTTTCAGGGAAAAAGGGAACCTCTCAAATTCTCTCTCTCAATTTTGCCTCTCGAATGGATTTCGAGAGGTAAAATAGGTGGAAAGGGGAATTTTCATGCAGTTTCAAGAATATTAACTAGCGAGATATTCTCAGTTTTTTCATATTGTGAGTTTTCAACCTGCAGCAGGGAAAAAGAACCTGAAATGGTGATTTTTGGGTCAAATTGAAGGAATTATCGGTTTCAGCACGGAACACCACTGGAGGCACTTGTGTCATCTTCCCACGGGTGTTTCTCGCGGTTTCGATTTTCCTTATGTCACACTTGTCTGGGCAGTGGTGTCAGCGATGTGCCCTTCTCATACAATTACAGGGGTGCGACAAAATGATGCAAATATATGCTGAATTGCAATAAACTTGCGAGACTAAGGAAAAAGCATTTCCCGCAGTTTTATGATGAACACATCACACTATACTAGGTTACTCCTGGGAGAAAAAGCACTCATAGACATTTCCTGTGTTATTACTTTTTAAAGGAAGAAAAGCTTCTGAACAAATTTGAGATGTTAAATAATTTTACTTCCTTCCCACAATACGAACACATTAGCCTTGCATTTGGCGCAAGATGTCCTTTGTTACCTATGTTCCATAAAACACAACTCAACAAATGTGCATGCAGATATGTACAATAAAAGTCCTAGCATGTGCTGCTTCTTATACAGCTGGCCTTTTGCTCGGTGCACACAGCAATATACAGCATTGTATCGTCGCGTAGTGGTGACGGCAGGTGATCCAGAAGGAAGACAGGCAGACATGCGTAATAACTTGGGAAACTTTTTATTGGATGTTAAGGTGAGGAAAGCACTTGCGACTGTCTCCAAGATCATAGAAGCAGTTGCGTGTGGCTACAATCTTGCCAGAGAAATCTGGTTGACTCTCGTGTCCCAAGGAAAGCATGAAGACCGTGCACTGACTGCTTCAACTAATTAACATAAACTAATTAACATGGCAAAGATATACAGAATTATTTATTATTAAGCGTGTACAGCTGAACCACCTTGGCTGTTCAGCAATAAGAGTGCGCGTTTGTATTCTGTGTAGAGGCTTCACGCGAACCTATGCAAGATTAACCACCATATCATTTGCTTCATATTGGTTGAGGCCATTATCAGCTGGTTTCTGACTGCACCGTAGGATGGTGAACCAAATTAACTGAAGCAGGATAGCACATATGTCAAAGTGTCACTGGCAATAGGGCTTTTGAGATAGCAGTGTGTGATTAGAATCTGGACAGGCATGTCGTATATAAATGACTGAAGTCAGCCAGCATTTTACATTCGCTATTGATCTGTATGACTGTTATTGCAATTTACTGCATTTCATGTATTTTCTGGCTGGATGTAAAGCAAATGCTGTGTTCACTAAAACCGTCCTCCTTTAAGACTTTCGTGACGAGTTGTGGAGTTAGTCCTTCTCTGTGCCTAACTTGTCGGAAGCCTTACAACCACTTCCTGGCGATAAATGTCACTAGTACAACCTCAACTCATAACATCATTCTCACAGTGCATTGTTTTCAGTGCTTTGCATTTCGTAGAATTTTGAAGCTGGTCGTAAATTTTCAATCCCTTGCACCTTCTACAGATCAAGGTGGCTGATGTGTCTGACTTCGGGGAGTACATGTGCCGAGCTCGCAATGACCTTGGAGTCCTGGAGCATGTCATCACTCTCAAAGAAGGAGGTTTGTCATGTTTGCTTGTTTACTTTTTGGTGCTGAATAAATCTAAGGGCTGCTCTTGAAGTGTCTTGCCAAGTTTTCAACCATAAATTTAAAGGACTATGGAGACCAAATTTTCGGATGCATGTCCTTTTCTTTGGAGTGATGCACTCTACAGTGGTATATATGAGTCATGACGTTGAATTCACCTACGCCTGCTCAATAATTTATAATTGATTTTTTTAATTTTGTCGTTTTGGTTTCGGTTCCAAAAGCCGGCCGGTGGTTGTGACGTCAAAGATGATATTAGGTCACGTAAGACATGCAAAAACTGCGATATAATCGCTGCTTGTTCATTTTTGTCATTCTAACTCTTGGCCCAGTTTGTATCAGAGTAGATGTGAATTAAAATGCAGAAACCAGTGACCATACTGCCTTGTTTGTATGCCCCACATGACCTGAATGAGTCTTTTTGCGTCATAGCCTCATTTGGCTGCTGAAACCAAAGCCAAAACAGCATGATACAAAAAATTAAATTATAAATTATTTACCCTTTATTGGCACTGTGCACGTCACTGTTTTCTGATGTGCTGTGCATCATTCTGAAGAGAGCGGAGACACAACTAAACATTTTTTGTCTCTACTTTTCTAAGTGTCCGCGCATTGAACCTTTGCAACAGATGAAGGAAATGCAAGTTGGAGGTTGCAACTGGTAGCTCCGTAAAATTTTCTTATCTTTACCTAAATGCAGCATTTGTTAAGGATAGTTGCTACTATTTTGACGGGTGAATTAAGGCAAAGTGGCAAGCCGAGAGAGCGATTTTCGAGCACTTTATGGCAGCTCACCGAGAACGCTGCTTCATGCAGTGTGTACGCAAGTCACAGGAGCTACGTCACGCCATGCTTATTTTCTCTACCTCTTTCCCCATCCTCCTTTCCATCTCTTCTCTCTTGGTTGTTAGCACTGCGACCATTAAAGAGGTGCTGCAGGCATGCACCTTGCATTTGGTGCACTATTGGAGAGTTTGTCAGTGACTTCACTGACAGATTTAGCGGGAGGAACTCCGTCTACAAGTTTTTTTTACATGTTCCTCAGTGGAGCATTTTTAGCATTGCTGCCGTGGGGGCCCAGCGGTCATGGTGCTCAGCTGCTGACCCAAAAGGCACGGATTCATTCCCGACAGCGGTAGTTGAATTTCGATGGAGGTGAAATGCTAGAAGCCGGTGTACTATTCAGTGTCAGTGCACGTTAAGTGGTCGAAAGTTCCGAAGCCCTTCACTGCGGCGTCCCTCATAGCCTGAGTTGCTTTAGGATGTAAAACCCCAATAAACCAAACTCAAACCATTTTTAGCATTGGTGCATATAGATGTTCAGCCAAGAAAGCGTTGACAGAGACCTACAATGACATTCTCGAAGTCGCTTGAAACTAACCATGTCTTCTAAGCTCTAACACTTTTTTTTTTCTCTTGCCTGTCAATAGACTTTGCAAGAATAAAAAAATAATTCGTAGCCCTTTGCTCCGCTTGCCGAAAACCAAAAAGGAAACAATTTGTATACAGATATGGCTTACTGGACAGCCGATGACCTAAAATCTGAGGTTTTATATATATATTGTTCACTTTATGAAACCGCAGCTAAATTATGCGCACTTGAATATCCAGGGAACATATCTCCCGTACCTTTCAGTTCCAGTGTACATTTCTGCAGTCGGTAGAACCAATTGATGTCGCCTACAGACAAATTCACAGCCTTTTACAGTGCACGCATCATTTTTTACCGTAGACATTTGTGTACTGCTTTGCATCCTCCTACATAATTGTGTCTGCCCTTTTCTCCTCTCCTGCAGAGGCGCCCAAGGCTCCACGAGTGGCTGTGATCGACTCCAAGCCAAACAGGCTGGTGTTGAAGATCGAGCACCCGCGCAACGAACCCCTCGAGGTGGTGGGCTTTCGTGTCGAGTACAAGACAGACAAGGATTCCAGCTGGGACAGTGCAGAGCACAAGGAATATGGCACCGGTGCGTGCACCTCTGCTGATCTTTCTGCTGTCTCCTCATTGCATGACCGGGCACGCGTTTTTCACTGAGCCTTGGCTACGAATCTTTTCTTATTGAATGATGCCCTAAAGAATTAATGTGTTCAACAACGCTGTGAGATGAAGTTCGCGAACATTGTTATAGATAGAGAATTTCATGCATGTACTGGCAAATATTGCTGTCCTTGCTTAAAAAAACACCTCTTCCGAGATACCTGTCTTCGAAAAATGAAAAATGCAAGCATCGTTGTAAATGTCAAGCGGATATGAACACTCGGGTGTGCACGCATGCTTACCTTGATGGATTAGACAAGAGACATCGACTGACCGCTGCCCTGGCAGTGAGCTTCGACATTAAAGTGAAAGCTCTTAGGCACGTCATTGCATGTGAATTGGCGGCATTAATTAGCATTGATGTGCACCTTATCACAATACAACTTTCACATATAGGCATTTCGGTTGTGCATAGATTGTGTGCGAATGCCCAATGTTAATCCCAGTGAGTATACCAGACGAGTGCATGCTTCCAGCGTCCACAACTCTGCTTGTGTTTGAGAACACGATGTCTTGTCCACGCTAAATGAAGTGTTTTCATCGGGGTCTGCAATGCATTGCATCAGTGTATATGATGGCTGATTGCTGTGCACGTAGCATAAAACATGACAGAGATACCAGTTCTTTGTGGACACTATGATTGCATGCACGCAGCGATCTCTTTTGAGCACAGTTAACTTGATGCAAGGGCAAACAGTACCTTCCTATTGAATTCTTGATCTATTCATGGTTTTTTTATTTGCACAGATAATGGCATGCAGTATGTGCTGGGGAACCTGAACCACGACACCAGCTACGCCATTCGGGTTTCGGCGAAAAATGCAGCGGGCTATGGTGACTTCTCGGAGGAGATCTACCACCGGACCAAGGACCCACAGCACTACACACAACACAACACCAACGCCGCCGTCGGTGTAGCCCAAATCGCGCCCGTCCTTGCCTCGTTAAACTGCCTGCTCCTCCTCAGGCTTTAACGAGCCACATGGTACTCGCAATGGGAGGTGGGGACAGAAAAAATTGAGGACGGGCTTAAGAAAGAAATGGAGCCACATTTCCTCTTTTCCAACACTTCTTTTTGCTGCTTCCGAAGGACTGTCTTCGGGCAGGTGACTGACATATGGGGCATGGCTAGCGATAAAGACCTTTTCCATTGCTTTGCTCTGTGAGCATACCAGTCTGAGGTTGTAGCAGTCAGGCAGTATTTAAAGCATGCTGACCTCTTATTATGAGGCATCCTAATGTCATAGATTTGTCCAACATCAGCAAGAGTGAAAATGCAAAGATGCATGACTACAGGTTTTCTCGTCTTGTAACTTGCACCCATGCATGCTGAGCTGCATTTTCAGCAGCCGTACACAACACTGTTGGCACAATATGCTTTACAGGATGTGCATGATGTCACTCCTTAGGTGAAACACAATGGCATTATCTCTACTGCGGCATTCTTTGCTGTCGTGCTAAGGATACTTTTTGTATTATATTGAGCAACAACAAATACTACTTAGGATATGCCACAGAGCTCACATAGTGCAGCAAATAGGAGAGTATCTTTCTGGGCACTCCTTAAATTGGAAGCTTGCCATACAGCCATGGTATGTCTAAGTCACCTGCTGCAAAAGAGGTGTAAGACTAGGTTATCAAGGAAATTGATGAGTGTTTGGGACAGTATTTTTTATTTGAGACCATTTTATTTTTTTGCACTCCTCATTCTTCTTAGTGTAACTGTATGAAAGATTGACACCTGCCTGTATAGGACATTTCACAAAGAGTATTATTAGGCACTTGTATGAGAGATGTTTTTATTATTTTAATCACCATGAGAGACATACTTTTTGCATTGCTGAATGCTCCACCAGGATTTCTTTAAAATGTCTTTTGCATTCTCTCTACCTGGCACATAAATATTGCGTCTGCAGTTTCATACCATGTCTGCTGCAAGAAGACTCCTAGGGCCGCTCAAGACTAACTTTCCAACAATGTAAAGTGGGCGACCAAGAAACCACTGCATTTAGTTTTTCTTTCGGGCATCTTATGTGGTGATCGATATCGATTTCTGGATGCTGCAGAGGGCTCTGGGCGCTACAGCTGCTACTTCTGTTACGGTCATCAGCTTGAACGAATTTAACATGTGTACGTACATGTGTGTATGTGTGTGTATGTATGTGTGTTTCTGTGCAAAACAAAAAGTGCTGTTGACTTAAACAGACTTTTCACATTCTTCACTGAGACAAACATGCGTGCCAGTGTGTTACACCACGAAAAAAGAAAATCTCATTGGTTGGTGTCGAGAAGCGCGTGACCTGTCTTGAAGTTCATCGTTCTTTATGGCTTATAACCTTGTAGGTGTTCTTCCATAACACAGATCTCTGTTGTGTATGTGGTTTTTCACAAGAGTATACTTGTACCCAGTGGTGTTTGGCAGCGCTTCAAAAGAGCTATGGAACCGCTTCCAGCATGCCACAGTGTGGAATTTTGGTGTTGGGTGTCGTTTGTGACTTTGCTTTTCACAGACTGTGAAAGTTTTACAGATGCTGTGGTCTTCTCTACATCTCCAAAAGAGCGGTATTGCTTTTTCTCGTATATCCCAATTCCTGTTTTTTCCCAAAAATGTGTAGTACTTCTTGAAACTGATAGAAGCTGTACTGTCCATGAATGAGCTCAGTGTTGATGCATGTCTCCTCTGCACAAATGAAATGCAGTTCGTGCATTCACTCTGCGGAAAGCACCTTCAGCGTTATTTTTCAAAGGTTTTTCAAAAGCGAGGACTGTGCTTGAATCTTGAAGTGAAGCACCATGGTTATTTTTTTTCTTAAGTGCATATTTGTTGGCCATATCATTTGTTTCTTGCACTTGTACTTTGCCAGTAGGAGCAATTCGTGGCCACAGTAGAAGCACTACTGTTAGTTTGGAATTTGACGTTTTCACACCTCTCACTGGCAGCAATGGTGGTTCAGCTCAGCACCTGAGCTGGCAGTTTCGGCGCACGTGCGGGCACCTTATCGCTTGAAAAAATATTTATACTGTTCTTGCCGCATAATCCAGGTTGCATCACACGCAGTGTCACACTACATGTACTCGGCCAAGAGCACTGTCTAGATTGTTTCACGTTTTGCATTCTGCTCTCTCTCTCGCTGGTAAACTGAGGAGTAACCTGAGCAACGAAAAGTGCAGGATGCGAGGAAATACTGTTTTCTCATGAACTTCTGCTCAAGCACTGCTTGCGGGTATCTCTGTCACGCTGGGGCCCCCGGACTGGCGGGGCGCCCGCAAAGTGCGATTATGTGGTGCCATCCTCTCGCTAGTGAGTCATTCGTTGAACTGCATAGGGCGCAGGTCTGTAATCCTTCTCCAGACAGCTGGCCAGAGGTCGCCGTTGCTGGGGGCTTAAGAGTCTTGGTATTGGGTCTTCCGGCGCGCACCGTGCATGTCATCGAAACACTCCTGCCGCGATACCAAACTCTGCACACTGCACTGGCAGCCTTCAGCAGGCAGTTTGGCAAAGGTCACTTGAGGGCAGGATAGGCTAGTGCACTGTGTGCTCATAATGTCGGTCAATGTGAATTAAGTGGCTTGTTACTAACTGCACTTGTTGAAACTATCGAAAATGAAAGAGCTGTACTCAAAAAGCTGCATTGGTCAGAACATTGGATGACTTGTGTCGGCAAGCAGCGTTCTCATTTTCGTTTCGTATTTGTACATGTAGCCGTTATCTTACTGCTAGAATAGATTGTCACATATCGAAGCTGACGAAAAGATCCCTTCAAATGCTGCCGTTAAATTATGCGTGCTTGTATTATAAGAATATATCTAGAGAAAATTTTCTTCTATTTCCTGCACTGCCAACCAATGCTAAATTCAAGATCTTGGATGCCACCCTTATAAGTTCGTGACTTGATGTTTCTTTGGGACAAGTAAATTGCTCCAAGTTGAACCACACATCACATACCCTGTTTCAGCCAGATTTGTAGGTGCACAAAACTCCCTCCAAAGAAATCTTTTGCGGGCATTTCACGCCAAAGGGATCTCGAAGCTAAGAGATGTCTCATTTTGTGCGTTCTCTGACTTGCTCGTACCGCGAGCATGATCACTTCTATGAGCCCCCAAGTGTATGTTTCCTTCCTGCCCTCGTGTTTGACTCGGACATTCAAGCCGGTTCATGACAGATAAAAATTGCTTCCAGCCGCTCTAAGGCAAGAATGGCGCTTATGGTCCGCAGCCAACCTTTTTTTTTTTTTCTAATGAAGGTACGCTTCTCTGAGCAAGTCCACCATGCCGCATTGTATTTATTCATTCACTAAATATTACCTGCAGGCTGAATTGGCTTCTCAACTGCATCGAAAACTCAAAGCTGTCGAGCAGCAAATTTGATTAGAGATGGCCGTGTAGTAATCCCTGCGCATCAATTATTGCTGAAGTCTTGCTTCCGAATGCAAATCTGAAGGATGTATCACAGCAGATTAGTTTTTATTTATCTTCCATTACCTGGGCTGAGCTTCGTTCATTTCTCCGTCTAGTGCATTGAGATGCGGGCGAGTTCGTTTCCTTGCATACTTGAAATGGTGGCTGTACATATGTGGTTGCTGGGTGCGGTGTGTTTCGAAGGTGTTGAGGGTGGTTGCCGATATGTGCAGGCGTGCGTGCTGTTTTCTCGGCCAAGTGCCGGAAGTAATGTCGAGATTGTGGAGTGTGCAAGTGTGCTTCTCATTTGTTTCTCCGTGACACACGTGTGAAAGATGGCCGCGCGCTTTCTTAACGCTGACTCCCCAGCAGCGATGGTTGAATGTGAACGGGGCTGTAGGGGAAAACATGGGGCCGGCGAAAGCCGAGAACTGATGTCTCTGGTGCAGATATTGAAGAAACAAAAAAAGGAAATATATTGTTAGTTGTTCTCGCTGTAAAAGCATGAAACCGTGCAAAGCTGTTTTGTGTGTGTTTCTCATACCTGTATAGTGCTGCAAGAGTTTGTATACTATACATGGCGATTTAAAAGGTAAATATATATATATATATATATATATATATATATATATTATATTACAAGTCTGCAGATATCCTCATGTGTCCCTTCGCCAGCTGTTCTTATGTTCTATTTTTCTATTTTCTCCTTAACTTTGGTCCAACTCTTGGGGTATGGTGTTTTATACCTATCTAGTGCATTGACTACTTTGTTTCCTCATGCCTGTATCAGCTTTATTTTTTTACACGCGGATATAAATATATATCTCTTAAGGTGCCAATTTGACTGTCTGTGTACATTCCCAACACTAGCAGATTTTTATTTTTATTTAATGTAATGTTTCTTACCTCCACTTCTGGTTTTGTTACTCTTTAATTTCCTTGCTGTATTGTGCCTTCGTTCGAGCTTCTTCAACGAAGTCTTCTAGAAATCCTGGCCACAATTTTTCGCGGTGCATAGCTGTTACTTTCAAAACAATGTATACATCTATGTGTTATGTAAATAAACATGTCTCTCGAAAGCTGTGTCCATTTGTATGCACTCTGGCATGGTCGGATTGAGCCAAGCAGTTTATCGAACTGCGCTCTTAAAAGTTTCACCAGCTTCTGCGAAAGCAATACTACGCCCATGAACGGCCTTTCGCGTAGTGGCGGCCAGTAGCCACGTTTGACCTTTAGAATGACCGCTGAGGTCATACCAGGGTGAAAGATGACCTCTGGCGTCATACCAGGGTGAGAGATGGACTCACTGTGGTGGCTCAAGTCGTAGCGCCCAGCCAATTCTCGACAGCAGCTCATCCAAAAACACAAGTGCCGCATACTGCTGCAGGAGCCACAAAGAACACGGTGTGATCCCACCCCATCTCTTCCAGGCGTCCTAGTTGTACACATTTGATGTGAATTTACAATGAGCCCTTATTTTTAATTCTTTCCATTCAGTAAGCAGAAACAGTTCATAGAAGTGCACTAGAGCACGTGCACTGCACACTTAACTCAAATCTTTAATGACGCTTTCAGAGAGCGGAAGTTGCTGCTAAAAACCGGCCACCATTTCAAATTGGTGGGTTCTGAGGACAGGAAATGACCAGTCTCAGATATGCAGGTGGACACCCCAAACTGCAACATAAGCCATAAAGAGGGGAGTGAAAGAAGAAAGGAAGAAAGATGTGCGAATAATTTCGACCACAGGCACATTTGTCCCCCATTTCAGTTGAAATGGTGGTAGCGCACCAACCTGGAGTGGGATTTTGATTAGATCCTGCTTTCTGAATACACCTATGTCACATCATGACGGAGATTATCAAGAAAGGAAAGGTGCCAGGTGGTGCGGTTATAAGAAAAGGCATAGTGTGTCCCTCACCTGAACTACCCGGGTAGCCGGAGTTGTAAGCAATAGTAGACAGAAATCTCACGCTTTTCAATTCGTTGAAATGGTCGTGAGTGCGCGAATTTCCAACGGGGCCAATTATACTTCGGCTAGTAACCATGCAACCAATTAAAGGGATCGTATAGTGATGCTCCAAGTAAGGGGGACTGAGTTTAGTTAATTGCTTAATTAACTAGTTATCCTAATTAACCTTTCTCTGTGTATCTCATTGTTTGCTATTTCAATTTTTTTGTTTTGTCTTATAGACATTTTAGCTATGCGTTGTTTCCTTCATTTTCCATTGCATTTGTGTTAATTATGTGTAACTCATTGATCGTTACATATAATTCATGTAGTATGTATGCGATGTTGTTACTTTTCTTGTTTTGCTTTGTGTACTTTGCTGTGTAATTTGCCAGCCCCCTGAGCAATGTAACGGGTGACAGGGCCACGTCAGGCAAAAAATGAATTGCCTTTTGTCCCGTCACCTCTGACAAATCGATGTCAAAAATATTCAGACCAGATAAATAAATAATACCGAGTAGGAAATTGGTCGAGTTGGGGAATCGAACCTGGGTCTCCGGAGTGCGAGACGAGCACGCTAACCAATCCGCCATGACAACTCTTTTTTCTTTATTGCATGGAAGAACTTCCGTAAAAAATGGAGAAAACTTCAATCAAACTGGTTCACGTCTCAAGTTACCGGGCTGCTTAATACGAGCCCGCCATAGCCCTAACTCAACACTGCATCCCCATCAAAACATCAAAATTCAGGGAGGCACACACATGCATCTAGGCACGGCAGCCAGCTTGGAGGTTCTTGCGTGCAGCATATACACTCCTCACCAAAGCACACTGTTGACAAAACACAGATTTGGACGATCTTGGTGGCTTGGCATGTCTGTCCATCATATGGCTTTTCCAAAGACTGCATAGTCCCATCAACACAAACAGATCATAAGGCACAACAGAGTTTTTGCCAACAGGCAGAAATCTAATAGTGTATGGTGTAATTTCAATGTCCTTCTTAAGAGTTCATTGTAGTATGTCCCAAAAGAACATGGCATCACGGCACAGGATGAAGCAATGATCAATTGTCTCAGGCACGTTACACAGACGGCAATTCACATTCCAGGGTACAAACATCTCTTTGTCATTAAGAAATGTCTTGACAGGCAGCGTCACTGTGTGTAGTTTAAAAAAGAACATTTTAGCGGCTGCCTGAATGCACATCCACCTAACACGCTTTAGAGCACTGATGTCCAAAGACTCCACATAAGGCTGCCGATACAATGGTGTAGGGAACAAAGACTCAGTGAGAGCCTGGGTCATCTGTTTTCTCGAGAGGCTATAGAGGTAATCTGAAGAGAAGCGCACAGTGAGGAAATTGAAAGTGTCAGCAACCTCCTTAAGGAATCCCCATAAATTTCCCCTCACGAGCCTGCACAGTCGGTGCGAATAAGTAAGGCAAATGAAAACTAAGCCGCCTAATGAGCACAGCTACCAGAAACGGGTGGTCTGCCGATTTGAAAAAGAAAAAACGGCAAAGAAGTTGATGCACAAACAGGTGAACAAGGCCCACTCCACCACCCTCTAAGGGAAGGAACAAGTTGTCACGCCTCATGGGCTCCCATTGAAAGCGCCACACGAATGTTGCAAATATTCTGTGTATTGCTTGCACCTTCCTCCACGCACAATGCAGGACTTGAAGGACATACGCGATCTTTGCAAACAACTCGATGGTTTGGAATGAACAAAGGCGCGTGTAGTGAATACGGTGCCTTCGTTCACTCCCATCTTCCTCCCTTCCCTTACGGTGAGGTTCAGGTGTCCACCGAGATATGCGAAACAGATACATTTCCTTTCCTCAAAAACCAATTTACCGACTAGCAAGGCGTAGAGCCCCCTGAATTTTTTTGCAAATACCTCTGGCTTCCACTTAACACCAAAAGTAGACAAGGACGGACGCCTGTGGGGACAACTCTTGCGCAATGGTGGGGATGTGGGTATGTGCCTACTGAAAAAATTGCGCAGAAACACGAGGACAAAGCGGAGACAAATTCAAGGACGAGCGCTTGTCCTTGTCTCTGCTTTGTCCTCGTGTTTCTGCGCAATTTTTTCAATATGCATATCAACCAACTAGCCCAACTTTCTTCTCTCCTGTGCGTATGTGCCATCTTTTGTAAGGCGAACAACAGAAATGCTGAGTGTGTGTTTTTTGTGACACCAGGAGCTACTGAAGCTCGCGAGGGCTGGCTCCCATAAGCCGCCAAGCTCTAGCTTGTTTACGCAGCAGCTAAGCATATAGCTCCAGATTTCGCTGTTGAACTAACATAGCCTTTTCCCGGGCGACTAGTGATGGTGAGACAAATGTCTACGAAGGCTGTAAAGCACGTGAGATTCCAGCACATGGACCGTGTTTACCAAAAGTAAGCGAGCAGGCGCGACGGCTGCGGGAGCGGGCTCTCCGCCGAGCGGCGGCGCTGCGGTCCTCAGTACTGGCCGCTGCTTCCCTGCTGCGAGTGTCAACTGGCTGACGTAAGCTCGCGCTCTCGCCTTCCTTCCTTGGATGATAAGAAGGTAGTTTTCACGTGACGTCACGGGCGCCATCTTAGGGTACGGTGGCTATCTTCCACAGTGTACGCGGGAACCGGTTCGTGATGGGAGGGTTAACAAAACGCCGAGGCTTTCGCTGGGCTTTCGGTACCCAGAGATGGCGGCCGCTGTGACGTCGGTGAAAATTATGTATATGCGGCGAGCAATTTCGCGCCTTTGGAGCGCTGTCATAGTGAGCGAGGCTCACGTCAGTCAGTTTACGCATACTCAGCCTGGCAGCAGCGGCCAGCGCCGAAGATAGAGCAGCGCCGTCGCTCGGCTGCAAGTCCGCTCCGGTTACTTTTGGCGAAGACGGTACCTCTGAAGGCGTTGGATGTTTGTTGATGTCTTCGAGAGCGACTAAATCGATAATGCCGCTGAAAAGACCACTTGCAAGCGATCCCGCTATCCCTCTGCCGCTATCGGTATAGCCCGTGTTGACTTCGTTGTTATGTGACGACAAGGCCTACGAGGCAGTATGGGAGCGCACTTCAAGTGCTTTGATTCTGTTCTGAAAGCAAAGAATGAGGAGAGGAGAAAAAAAAGATTGAAGTCGCGAGACCATATTTGGTTACGCGCGTCAGGCAAAGCACTCTTCCTTCCATAACACCACATATGTTGAGAAAAAGCTCGCTTTACATAGCTCGTGTTATGATGATTTGAATTTAATTGCACAAGGTCAGCTTGGCCAACCATAGCGCCGTGGCTAACATTTTTGGTTAGGTTGTTGGCTGGTTGGCTTATGGGGGTTTGACGTTCCAAAGCGACTCAGGCTATGAGGGACGCCGTAGTGAAGGGCTCCGGAAATTTCGACCACCTGGGGTTCTTTAACGTGCACTGACATTTTTGGTCTCCACAGGGTGGGATCAGAGATCCATTTTCTCAAGCATTTCACTCTATAGGAGCCGGGCACAAGGCCAGGGGGAGCTTCTTTTTGAAACCTGACGGGTACCCGGCGTCACTGGGGATCGAATCCCGTACCTGCCGCAAAAGAGGTGGATTAGTCAGTCTCAAACCACTGGGTAACCGCTGCGAGGATTACAAGTTATGGCGACAGTAACTTCACAGAGTAGCGAAACAGTTCTCCAAGGTTGCGCCTTCCACTATTTCTTGTAAACAAATTGGCTCTGCAGTTGCAGAACCTAATGTGAGTTCCCAAGCTAAGCTAGCTGTCAATTCCTTTGAACTCTCCATAACTGTACGCCGGGCAAAACGTTTGAACTAGACATCTTTTGCGCGTCATGGCTCATTGTACCTTAGCGAGTTCCAATAATCCTGTGGAGAACACGTTGACTTACAACTAGTAGCCTCATTAATTCTCTTCGAGAAATGTGAATTCTCGAGCTGAGATGAATAAAGCGGAACTTAATTGGTTATTAGAGGGAGCACGCATCTACCTCTATCAAAGCGATCAAAGCTTCAATTAAGGTATCCCTGCAGCAAACAGAAAAATAAACTAGCATATAGAGCGAAAAATCCCGAAATTGTCGTTTCGCAGAGCACAAATGACTCCTGGAAAGATATGCATGATAAGATGCCCCAACCTGCAAAACAGGAAAAAAAAATTCTTTGAGTTCACTTTGAGAAACTGCATAGCTGAAGATGGAAGTCTAGTGAACTCGCTGTGCGAGATAACGATAGACACCTTTAGCATACCGTGTACCGTGTTACCGCTACCGTTACCGGAGTACCGTGAACCCGCCCACTGGCAGTGAGTACGCGCTGATTGGTTCCGACGCTGCGGGCGCGAGCACAGCTGCCGGGTATGTGGCGCCATCTGTCGCCGTCAAGGCTATCTGCGCATGCGCATTGGCTGCGCGCGGGCTCCCGGTACTCCGGTAACGGTAACACGGTACACGGTATGCTAAAGGTGTCTGATATCAGAGGTATCGCGCACCAACATTGTACCTATTTCGAGTCATTGATCGATTCGCTCTCGCCCTACCTTAAGCTTACCGTCCCGGTTAGCTCAGTTGGCAGAATGACTGCTCCTGTGAAGCGGTGGTCATGGGCGCCCGGAAGGGGGGGCAAGAGGGAGGGCGGTTGCCCCCCCCCCCCCCCCCCCCTGGAAAAAGTTCTGCGGACGCCCTTGGCGGTGGTCCTGGACCAGGACGAATTTTTCTTTAACTACGAAGTTTCTGAGAAAGCTGTATAGCTTTCCTTTGTAGCCGTATGGCTGCACTTGGGTGGATGCCAATGAGTAATTGCTCCCTTATCGTTATTAAGCATGGACAACACATTTTAAACAATATTGAAAAACAAATGTCGACAGTGGTGATTTTGAAACTTGGTCATTGGTTAAGAGATTCCATTCAATTACTGCTCGTGGAAAGAAAGAACACTTAAAACAGTTATTGCGCGTGCTAATTGGGTTATTGTGTGACTGTGTCTCTGCCTAGTCGCATAACCAGATGGAGAAAAAAAAATATTGCTGTGTGATCTGCCTTATAGTGACCGTTTCCTAGAAAGCATGATCTGTCTTATAGTATGCAATGCATGTATAGTATAACCCAACGATTGCGTGTTGTATGGTGGTCGAGGTGCGAGTCCGAGCCATTTCTCCTAAGTCTCGTCAGTCGAGGTGGCGTTTTTTCTTGTAGCTGAGCTAAAGAAATTGTGAAGTTTGTTTTGTTTCACAGAACACTTATATAAGCAGAATAACCCGACCTGACATCTGAGAGGCAGGGGCAGCAATATCCCAGATGTCAGGTCGGGCTCCACAGAGTAACTGTATGGGAGGTGGCAGGTTGGGTTCGCCTCCGGAAGCATTGTAGCCCAAGTTGGACTGGCCATTTAGTGCGGACTGTGCGAGGCTGCGAGCACAATCGAGACCAAAACTCCGATTGGGGCTAAAGAAATTGTGAAAATATCTTTGTTTCACAAAACGTTCATAGGTTATAGCACTTATGTAAGCAAAATAACGGAGAAGAACAGCAATACAATGACCAGCTTTTTAAAAGTACAGTTTAATAAAGCACGTAATGGCGGTTGAGCTGCAGATGCACGCTGAATAAGTGATAGTATCAGACAGTTATAAAGGAAAGTTTGTTTGGCTAAAATTCTACGCCTCGTGGCAATATCAACACCGCTAGATACCTTCGACTAGAGATACTCAACATGTTTGCTCCAAGTGAACGCCAAATATGCTCACAGGATAAACTATCGCTAAGCGATCTGTACCTAACCATGATTAAACGATCTTAACTGATGTTTTCCTTTTCGTACATACAAAAATCATTTTTTTTTAATTTATTCTCAATTTGTGCTCACCCAGAGTTTTGTTAAGCGCTTTATTTGCTCGCCGTTAAATGGTCGTGCATATCTGTTACCGATACAAACAATTCACAGGGATACCTTAATTCATTATGTGTAGGCAATGCCATATCATTAGCATCCATACCTTTATCTGAAATGGCTTCACTTCCTGCTTGATGACGTCGCTTCCTCCCAGCCAATGGGAAAGCTCCGGTCTGGCGGCGTCGCTTCCCTACATCCAATGGGTGAATTTAATGGCCGACGATGCATTTTGTTGGTTAGAAAAAAAACGTTCCTTCGCGATCAAGCAAACATAATGCCAAATTCCTATCCTAAGGTTGCCTTTTAGTTAAATGTCAATAGGATCGCAACGAAAGCATTCCTGAAGTCTAGATACTAGTGTATGTGTAAGGAAACAAACATACTCTTAAACTTCGAATTCCCAACCACACCTGTACAAGAAAAGGTGGCCCCCATTGCCACAATCCTTCTTGCCCCAGCGACTTTCGCACAATAGTTGAATGCCGCCATGCAAGCAAAAGCAAGAGCTTGCCTCTGCTTAGGCACTATACCTCTGCCGTATAATGACCTACGCTTACGAACATGTAGCGCACTCAGCAGCGGGTCTCAGCGCTTTTGATTCCTACTCCAACCATAAATTTGGCAAAAATCGCAGACCGGAAGGTCGCCCCAGTGATCCAGAGGCTAATGGATGACTTCGATCTCGAATCAGTAGCATGAAAAGTGCATATATACTCGCAATGCGCTCAAATCACTGGACGCACTGAGTCCAGGGCTGACAACCCTTGAGTATCTCCCTAAGACTCATGTTACATAAAACCCTTACCCGTAGCAAACTATAGAATACGCATCTGCAATTTGGGATCCCAACCACACAAATTCAATTAATTTGCTTGAGCTCGTGCAAAACAACGCCGCCTGTTTTATCCTCCTTAACTTTAATCGCACTACAAGGGTCACCTCAATGAAAAACACGCTTAGCCTTCTATCTTTAGCCTCCAGTCGGAAATCTTCACGGCTATGTTTATTTCATGAAATTTTTGCAGTTGTGCCAATCTACGCGATGAAATCATATCTCCTGCGTCTTTCATCTCTCCATGGCCAGATCACGCACACAAAGTCGGCATAAAGCCATACGAAACAAAATCTTGCTCGCAGTCGTTCATTCCCCGTACACCAGCAGATTGAGCCACCTTACCGGATCGACAGCCAGCATTCAAGACAATCTGCGCTTCCGTAACAGTTTAGCTAACATTGTATACTAAGGCTGACAACAAATATGCTTATTATTCTCCATTACCTTTGTTTATCTTTGTTACCTTGGTTTGTTCTTTTATCTTGCGCTTACAATTTATGCTTACTTCGTTTACTGAATTGTGTAACCAGGAACATGACGCTTGTATGTTGTATTTTTGTTCCCTTCGTATCATTTATAACCACTCTCCTTTGAAATGCCTTTGGCCCTTAGGGTATTATGTAGTAAATAAATAAACAAGAAATAACCATGCTGTTCCAGCGGTAGTCTCTTCACTGAGATGTCAAAGGTGTGTCAGCTGGTCACTGCAACGTCACAGAACTCACATCTCGCGTTTCTAAGCCACCGTCATTGCCCGCATGCTTTGCTTTACTGTGGGTTTAGGTTTTAGTACATGTATGTGCTGTCTTCCCTTATACCTGCTGTCACAAAATTCGGCGCATTTTAGAAACAAACAAAGAAAAACCGCCGCGCACACGGCGTCTCGCCGGCGCGAGCCCAACGGGAGAGAGGCAAAGCCCCCGCCGAGCGCGTGCCTCTCTCTCCATCGCCACGGCGTGCGCCGAAGGAATGAGTCATCCACGCCGAAGATTCTCGAACATGCGAGTCGGTTCTTCTGCTGACCGGAGGAAAAGGGCGTAGCCTTGCGTGCACTAAGACACGTCCCCCTCGCCCGTCGGCGTCGGCGCCACTCAAGAACACGCTCGAAACTTCGAGATGCGACCCCCGACCTCTGACCAATGGGGACGCGCGGCCCGTGAGAAGAGGAAAGGGAGACAGCACAGCCAATGCTGCGTGTATGTGCGCGCCTACTCGGGCGCGAACAACAAACAGACGGGAGAGCGAGCCTATAAAGAAGGACGTTGGCCGATAGTCAGTCCGGACCGCCGTTTAAGCTTCGAAGAAGCGCGCCCGTTCGACTCCCGGGAAAAACACCACTCGGCCAGCCACGGACCAACGAGGCAACGTCTGCGGGACGGCATCGTCGAGGAACTCTGGTCGTCGGACTGCCGCAGTGCCCGGTGAACAAATTGTGTTTTGTTTTTTTTTTACCTCTCTCTCTTGTGTTAGAGCACTTTAGGCGCAATATTGCCTCTGTATTGCATTCTCTCTCTAATTTAACTTTGCACGAGTCGCATTGTGTTGCTAATCACTTTGTCTTTGCACTAGTGTTTGTGAAACCCTCTGTATCGTCTCAATTGCTGTATAAACTTTGTTTTGTTTTGTGAACCTTTGGCTCCGACCCATTCTCTGGCTTGCGACCAGCGAAAGCTGGGCACCGAACGCCCAAAAACCTCTTGCCACTTGGTAGCTGGTCTCCGCTGAGTTTGCCACGCTGAGTCGAGGGCATCTCCTTCGAGTCCGAGACCACTACCCCCACACGCTCTAAGGGTGTCTGGGAGCTTCCCACGTAAAAGTGCGCGAAGTCTGGGTGACACCTGCTTGTTGCCTACCCCTCAGTGCGGGGCAGCAAACGGGACGCTCCTTATCTAGTTAACCTCGCCGCCCTTCCAATATTTTATGCAGTGTTGGCATAAAGTACGGAAAGGAAGAGGTTGTCATGCGGCTCGAACTGCATTGTCGTCGGTCTTGATCAAGTCAGAAGGAACATACTTTTACAGAGACTGTAATTGCTTGTCATCATATCATGCTTAATAAGACGACGATGTATCAAGACGTAATTATTATTCGTTGTTTTGGTTGATCGTAAACTGATTTTTCGAGCTACGCCTTATCAGGCTGTTGGTGTAGCCAGGTATTCTTAATATCTCAGACCACCTACTGCAACATTTCTGCATCGCTTAGAGTGTTTTAAATGCAACTGCAGCTCGTTTAATTCAAGCTGTTCGACTTGGTCATGCAGCAGTGAAAAATTACTCTTCTGTGCCCATATAGGCTTGCGCAGAGATGGGGGGAGGGAGGGGGGGGGGGTCAATGGTTTTTTAACAGACATGTGGAAGGGAGGCCGCAAATTTTGCAGCGACATGAAAGATAAACGGGTGCTACCATGAACTCTGCCCTCCCCCTTATGGGAAGATGCCTATGATTGTGCCACTGAAGCGGTTGACGTATGAGTGTAGTTTAACAGAACGCCAAAGTCACTAAGCCAGCGCAACGGGTCGGTGCCACTGAAGCGTAAAATCACTGAAACTGAGCAAGCGCAAGGGCTCTCCAGAGAAACAGTGAATCATACCGACGAGACGTGGTGCTGATAACAAAACACGCGGTGTGTTTTTGACTATGCGGAGAAAGAACAGCCGCATGCAAGATGTCCTGGAAGAACAAAGCGAAGAAAACTGAATTCTACGATGTGTTCATCATGAGGAACATTTTTTCTAGGGTCTTTGGTCCTTACAGTTCGCAGTCTTGGTGGTGTTTGTTGCAGTGTTTGTTTCGTATATGCATGGCCAAAACTAGCTGTCCTGCTAAGGTTGCAGCTAAATTCAATGTGAAATCAAGACTGCAGAGGTGGCAGGCGAAGTAGTTGCAACAGTTACGACGGATTATGTTCGAGTAGTTGATTATCCATTACATCGTTCAATGTGGGACGACACACCATAGCGCAGTTACAATAGTTCGCTCATGATCAGGCAAGGGCACCGCAAATTTTTATCAACTTTTTGGAGAAAGTACGACTGTCGGTCTTTGAGTCCACCACGTCGGAATTCGTTGACGCAAAAGCAATTAGTAAACAAAACTCGGGCACTAACTGTCAATAAAACTCGTAATTGCCTTTCTGGAGGGTACTTCCACTCGTTCTAATGTGCGTTTGTTTCATTTTAACCATCGGCGGGAATGCACACAGCACTAATAGTGTTGCTTCGTAACCGAGCCGCCGAGTGTGTGCAATAACTGCTGCCGACACCAGGGTGCGCAGCCTCTCGAGCACGTGACCCAAGCACACGCCGCATTGGCCTCGCGAACCGCGCGCCGTGGGGCAGTTTGGCACGCCTCGCGCCGGGTAGGAGCGGTTGCGGCGACCGACATTGGCTTTTTTTCCTTCAAAATTTGCGGCGCGGCCCGGGTCCAGTCTACAAGAGGACCGCCATGTTCAGGAGGAAGAAGGAGTCCGTCGAAGCCCAGAAGGCCAAGGATGCGTGAGTTGAGATCGCCCTTCTGCGCGTATTCTTTCAGCGCGAGATGCCAGCGCTGTGCTTTGAGCTGCCCTTCGAATATCGTGGCCCCAAGCCTCTTCACCGCACTCATGTCCGGCCGCGTCTTTCTGTGCATTGCAGATGTGTAGCTTTTTTTGGCGGACAGGTTCGCTGTGCCTGTTTTCGACTGAGTGTGTTGACTGATAGGCGCCATGGTGCTTGATCTCGTCAAATGTTCTCTGGTGGCAGTAGGGGCCACGCGTTTGCAAGCAAGAAGGTCCGATGGAGCATATGGTTAGCACTTATGATTATGTGACCTCATATGTGGCTACTTGTATTTTATGTGGCCCTGCTCAACAAGGTATAGCGACTGCAGCCTCAACGCTCCTCGTGAAATAGCTATTAGGTTGCCAGCCACTAAGGCCAAAAAAGGAACGCGCTTATCAAATGGTATACGATGAGTGGACATCAGTACAGCTTAAACAAACTGTCAGCATCTTTTGTTAAGCGTGTTCGGGTTCGTTCCGCCTTACGGTGTCCAACGGATAATACTTCGAGCGCGAACGTTGCAAGGTAAAATAATTGACTGAAAACTATAGTCTCTTCACGATCTTCCGATAACCACTACTGCTCTGATCACGACGTTTTAATAAGTTGCGTCAGTCAAGTGATCATAAAATGCAGGCTGCTTAAAAATTGTTGGTTTGTGAAGTTTCCTGGCCCAAAGGATCAGCAAACATAAAACTGCACGAAGAAGATGGGGCGGGAGGAGAACACAAAGACGCACACACAGAGCGCAGATTTTAGCCTGGGCCGGAGCAGCGAAGATCATCTGGATTTCAGGCGGTACAAGCTTTCGCTTGGGGCAACAGGCCAAGACACTGAACTTGCATCTTGACAAGGCAGTCAGGTTCACGTAGGTGATTGCGGCTTCTTCCTTGTTCTTGGGAGGTAGAGCAGAGCCCGGGATAGAAGATATGTACTGAAGTAAGACATGATGTTGTGCTAGTTGGTTCGTAGGATCAGCAAATATAAAACTGGGCGAAAGAAGATCGGGCGGGAGGAGAACACAGACACACACACAAAGTTCCCGTCCCACCTTCTTCGCGCAGTTTTATATTTGCTGATTCTATGAACCAACTAGCCTAATATCATCTCTTACTTGCTGGCCCTTTTTCACGGCCCGATATGTCATTGCGTGACAGTATTTCGCCACTGAGAAAAGTGTGGTTATAAGCTGTGGCACACTGATGGTGAATATTGCTAATAGTTCGAACCTGCAGTATATGAAATGCTGGACACATGCCATCGACAGCTAGGATCAGGAAGCTCTATGTTTCTTCTTTTTTTTTTTTTGCTCGCGAAAGTAGCACCGAGCTTTCTGCGAACAAGTTGCTCTCGAAGCGCTTGCTTGATGTCGACTACGCGCAACCCAACGGTCTCGTTCTGTGCATTGCTCCGAAGCAGGAATTCGATGTCTCTGTGCTATAGTGCCTCATCAGAACTCTGCGACAGAAGTATGAACGATGATATGAGCGTCATAGCTTTATGACACATCGGCGCATCCGTTTATCCCTTGACACTAAACCGACGTTTTGGGCTAGTCGGCGTAGCATTTTTTGCAAAGGAAGCGCTGACTTTGACAGAATTGGATGCAGCGACGACGGGCAGAACGAGCGGTTACTTTCAACTGTTTTATTTTTCAGGCGAGAAAAGCTGGAAAATAAAACAGTTGAAATTAAGCGCTCGTTCTGTTTGTCGTTCTGTTCGTCGTCTCTGTGCTCCAGGCCGTTCTGTCCAAGTTTGCGCTTCCACTGAAAAAATAAATAAAAAAAAATCCCCTGGCATTCTACATTGTTTGTTACATGGTGCTGAAAGTCCTGCAGCTCCTATTGGGCTATGAGAGACGGCGCAGTGGAGATCTCCGGATTAATTTCTGCCACCTGGCATTGTTTATTGCGCACTGAAATCGCACAGCGCACTTGTGTCTTCTACCTTTCTCATCCTGCGTTTTCTTGCTCGGAAGGACCTAGACAGCTGAAAACGCAGAGATTGGTTGGTTGGTTGGTTTATTGGGGTTTAACGTCCAAAAGCAACTCAGGCTATGAGAGACGCCGTAGTGACGGGCTCCGGAAATTTCGACCACCTGGGGTTCTTTAACGTGCACTGACATCGCACAGTATACGGGCCTCTAGAATTTCGCATTCATCGAAACTCGGCCGCCGCAGCAGAGATCGAACCCGCGTCTTTCGGGTCAGCAGACGAGCGCCGTAACCACTGAGACAAGCGCACAGAGCCTGCGGCAGTCTGCGCACTGTTTTGAGTGTTCTATTAAAATGAAAAAAAAAAAAAAAGTCAGGACTCGAATTCAGTTCGCGTTTAGAACCAAATAATTTCAATATGTATAAACAACAATACGACCGTTGTCATATCACACGGTACGCAGCCGCGCAGTGGCCTCTGATATTCACATACCTACCAAAAATTTCGTCCACCGCCGCTGTTCATTTCGGCAACACTATCCCGTACGCACGCATTAGGAAAGTCATGCTGTAACGGCGCGAAAGATTGGGACCAAGAACTAGACAAGACACACAGCGCGCGTGTTTGTCTTTTTTCGTTCTTGGTCCCCGTCTTTCGCGCCGTTACAGTATGACACAGTCAAACAACTCGCCCAGCTTTTTGTCCTCCAGCAGCGAGGCGTAGAATTACAGAATGACACGTACACTGCCATTATCATGATTGTTTTCGACTGCAATCATAGAAGCGGGAAAATATGTACCATCGAGGACAAAAAATTCTATAGTCGGATTAAACTCAATAACGAAGCGGCTTCTCCCCCTCAAACGACACTCTTCCAACCAAAGGCGTCGGTCGATTTTCATGACCCTGCTAGTGTGACAGTTCAGCGAGTGGCATATGAAAGAGTACAGTGCCCTCCCTGTATTGTCATTGTCATGCTATCAGGGTCATGAGAATAGGCTGACGTCATTGTCTGGAATAGGGCTCGCTTCATTCTTGAATTATATCCCACTATAGCACGCTCGGGAAACGATTTAGGCTCATGGTCGCCATGTTTGTCACTGGTCGCATCTTTTTACTACCACAGATTAAAGAACGTGAGTTTGAACCCCACAGGTGGAATCTAAGTCCGGCGGATCATAATTAAGTCACTGGAGGTGATGCCAGCTACTCCGCGCCGCCGCGGTGGCTCAGTGGTTATGGCGCTCGGCTTATGAGATATATAAGATACCTTGTGATGACTGCGACTCCGCCTACATCGGTGAGACAGGGAATTCGCCAAGGCGGCTAAAAGAGCACCGCAATGATGTCGCCAGGAGCCGGACCGCGTCAAACGCTGTGGCAGAACACGCGCAAAAAGAAGGGCATGAAATCGCTTGGGATGACGTAGAAATCGTTGCTACCGAAAGGAGCCTCTCAGCACGGCTGCACCTGGAATCACTGATCATACAGTTAACGCCAAACACTATCAACAGGACTAAGGGGAATCTTTACCCGGCTTACGCAAAACCATTACGTCGACTTTTCAACGCTTCTTAAGCTGCTTCTTACTCGGCCGGTTCTTCATTCTGAACAAGGAACCCGTAGGGGTTCCGAAACGTCAGCTAACTGTTTTTTGACAACTGGTCAGTGACCCAAGACTTGTTCATCCATGCTACCTGACCAGATGGCGTTCCGTCAAACCCTGGATTACACTGACCCTAAAGACGCGGGTTCGATCCCGGCCGCGGCGGTCGAATTTCAATGGAGACGAAATTCTAGAGGCCCGTGTACTGTGCGATGTCAGTGCACATTAAAGAACCCCAAGTAGTCGAAATTTCTGGAGCCCTTCACCACAGCGTCCCTACGGCCTCCATGAGTCGATTTGAGACGTTAAGCCCCCATAAACTAAACTAAACTAAACTAAACTAAACTAAACTAAACTAAACTAAACTAAACTAAACTAAACTAAACCAGCCTCCCGCTTAGGCTCGAGGAGACGAGGAAGCGGTGGCAAGCACGATCTCAGTAGAACGCATTATGGCCACCGATTTCAGCGGACCCGGCCTCGGAAGCGCCTGGCCTCACAACCTGCAGTAAATGTGGCCGCCGTTGCCACAGTGCTATGTATACTCAGTTTCATACATCAGGTGCAACGCTGTGAAAGGTATGGAAGTAGTCCGCATGAAAGAATAAGGGAGGCGGGTTAATCCGCGCTTGTGTAGCTGAGTGGTCTAAGGCACGAGAAAGGGACAGCATGCCGTCAGCAATAAGAGCGCACTTCATCCAGCTCATGACAAATGTATTACTTGTATCAGGCAAAGGATTTACTGTTTCTCGGGCCTAACATTCCTTTCAGGCGGGAAAAGAAAAAGCTGGCGCTGTTCCTCACACCAAATCCTCCGACCCCGCCCCTCAAGAAGCGATCCGGAAGGTGAGCAGCACGCCACACCTTTTTGTAATACTATATATAGTCATACCGTGGACACATTGCTTGTCCATGTAGGAAGATGACTGTTGAATATCGTTGTCGGAAACTCAGACAATATTACCCAGAAGTAACCATCTTTCTGCATATTGTATCACATAAAGGCTTACTTAAACTGAAATCGTAGATACATACCTGGAATTCATACCAGCACTTAGCCAAATGGTCAACTCTGATCTGTCACATGAGAGTGCACCGCTGCGCTCGGCGATACCCGTAATGCACTGCTCTCTGAATTCCCTGTAACTGCATGTGCTCTGTGTTAATTGAGTTTGGGCTGGGAAGCGACGCCTTCTCCTATCTGGAACAATTTGATTGCTCTCTCCGGCAGTCTTACAGCGGAGTTCATTTCGTTTCAACAAACGCACATTTCGAAAATCATCATTCTGCTCGAAAGAGAAACTTCTAACGACACGAGTAATCGCGAACTGGAGTTGAATCGCCAGAATTTCGGGTCGTGCATAAGAACACCCAGCGCACATTTTTCGAATTAATTTATCATTATACTCTAAATTAAATTCACATCGAGAGCAAGGAATGTGGAAAAATCTGCTCATTAAAGGTGTTGTGCATCGCGTATCTGCCAAGCTGTACACCCCCCTTTCCCCTGTTTGCGTTTCGTCGATGGCTCGAGTGATAGCCATTCTACTCAGCCTTTTCCCCGAAACCCCCTTTCCACCATTCGCTATATATTGGCCTGTGCTGCCAGAATAAACGGTTCAGTCCCCGCCAGCCGTGTCTGCCTCTGCTTGCCTCCGGCTGGGCGCTGGCGGTATATCAAAAGGGATGAAAGATTTACTCCTGCAAGAAAATTATGTACGACTCACACATGTACTCTTGGGGACCCGGGTGCAACCACCGCGCGTGCGACCCTGATTTTCCCTACAGAAAGAATTTTTTTTTTCTTTAATGAGGATATTTTCCCCTTTTCGTTATTCTGGATGTGAATTTAAAGTATAATGCTGGACTAATTCTAAAAGGGCGCGGTGAGCATTCTCATGCACGACTCGAAATTCCATTGATTCAACCCCATTTCAGCATTTAGCGTCGTATTGCAAACGAGTTATTTTTCATTAACATTTCCGCCCTTTTACGTTTCGTTTTTCGAGAATTTTTGAGGCTGGTTAAGGTCCAACGGTCGACTTCATGGCTGTACCCACCGGTCCGAGTCTATTTAGTGTAAAAAAAGGCATCACCGCCGTCCCCCGTTTGAAATTTGCATTTACACACGCTCGTCGCCTTTGCACGTGCCAGTATCCCGTTCTCCAATAATTAAAACAAGATCACTCAACGGACGCATCGGTTCTTTTTTCATATCTGATCAGCATCGCACGAGCGAACCCATTAGGGTACACTAATCGTCAGGACTGGCAAGTCTGAAGGGACTCGCCGCTTTGATCTACGCCGAATTCCTCATTCGCGGAGCTGCTCTTCCCATTCAAGCAGGGGATTTACCAAGCTGTTACTCCGCGAACGAAATTGCGAACGCATCTCTCCGTCGATGGAATTCTCGCGTTTCCCCGGACTCGATCGCACACGCAGCGACGAAAAGGCCGTCTGCTGGTGGCTGTAAAGTGCGGGGATTTCCTCGACGAGATCGTTTCCCTCAATGGACACGACGGCAGTGGGCTAATAAATGGGCACGCTCGAAATATTAGATGGCTCTTATTGCGTAGACGCATACTGCGAGAGCACAGCTAGAGTATCTAATTGTTTCATTTCTTTTTTTTTTGTTATTCGCATGCATTTTGTAATAAGTATGCGTCTATGCACTGCTACGCAGTGAAACGTGCGTGTTATACAGATAATATCGCTCCCTTACGCTAGATGACCTTTCCCGGCTCATTAGCTAATGTCTCTGAATAAAAATTAGCGCTGTATGAACTCACGCTTAGTTATCGATAGAAAAAAAAATTACAAAGGCTGGCTTTCGCGCGCCCGTATTTAGTTTCTTTTTAGGTCGGAGATTTAAACTTTTTGTTCAGCACAATATCCTGAGTCTTGAAGTAACAAGACTGTCTCGAGTGCTTTGCTAGTCGGCTCCACATGCCTGCTCGGGAGTGCCCTGTTTGCCGAACTCCCCGAGTCCTTTCAGCAGCGGCCTAATGGACGGACATAGAAATAAATGTGTGGGCGTACGAAGGAAGGAAATGCGATCCTCGAGGACCAATCTCCCGCGCTTTTTTCTGGCTTTTTGGGAAGCTGGAGTACAAAGAGTACTGAGGCGCTCCCGGGACTCCATTAGCGTGCCGTGCGCACAGGGCACGCGGTTTCCATTGATGCAGTCATGCGATACCCTCGAACGCAGTGCGCTCAGGCGTATGGTCGGCGGCGCAGGGGATATGCCCGGACGATGAATCAAACAGCAGCGGTGTCCTCTTTCGCTTGTGAACTCGAAAAGTGCACGGTTTCGGCGTCCCCCGTACGCCACTCTTCAAGGATGTAAAGTCTACAAAGTTACGCGTTATGGTCCTCGCGTTTTCGCTATTTTATTTATTTATTTATTTATTTACAAATACTGCTAATCCCAATTGGGATTGTGGCAGGCTAAAGGTGTGATTAGGACAATAAAATCTTTCCAGTGAACTGTTATCCTTTCAGTCTTCGAGCGTTAATTAAAAGTGAATAGCAGTATAACAGTAGCAAGATAGTGTCGTATTCTGTTTCAATTTACTTGGAAACCGTGGCCACCCATAACCTGAGTTCACAATTTTCCCTCTTCCTTTGGCCATTTTAAAGCGGATTTCTGCTGGTGGCATGAAACATTTCCAAGGAATTCGTCATTGTTATGGTTTGCCGAACAGTAAGCGCTCCAGGTTGTGATTGTTTCTTTTTTATTTTCTTCTCTTTCAGGCAGCCTTTGAAACAAGGCAACGCGGTTATTCCCCGTGGGATGGAGTAAGCAAGCAAAAACAATGTCTGGCCTTCATTAGCTACGATACAAAAATGGTGGAAGGAGAGCGCTTGACTCAATTCGTAATTCGTAGTTGTAACAAACTGATCATTAGACATAAAAGCCAAGTAGTGCTCATTTGTAATGCTAAGAAGCAGCGAAATTTCAGAGCTTTCCTGATATCTGTCCATCACAGTAAACTTGTATGAACGCATCCGCAGTTAAAGCAACTGTTTGAATTGCCGCTGTAGCTTTACTAGCTTTTTTTTGTCCTTGCCAGAGCCTTCTGCTTTTCGAACCAGAAGCTGTCGTTTATCATATTATAATATTTAACTCACCTTAACTTTTTTTTATCTTGGAGATAGTCCTCGTTTACGTATTTTATGGGGTCAGAATATATTTCAACAGTAAATACCAGTTATGCGCTAGCAGAAAGTTCTTGGTCCAGCTTTCTGTACGTGCACCAAAAGGCATGAATGGACGAAATTTGCAATTTAAATATTTCCCACACTGTCCATATTGCCCATTTCCATAAATGTACGCAGTTCGCTTAAAACTGGTGAACACAGAGTAGGCTACTTGCAGCATATGTGGACAGCTAGGAGAAGAAATTGCTTCTGGCTTAGTTGATATTTACGCTGAAGACTTACTTTTTACTTTATGGATGAAGACATGTGAAGCGAGAGTACAGCAGAGGCGGTAATACGCAGCTAGCTATGCATTCAAAAACTACACGTAGCATATGCATTCTCTTATATGCCGCAATATCGGGCAAACAAAATGAGTTGGTAGAAAGAAAGAACAGTGCTCTTAGAGTGTGATGGCAGCCGGTGAAGACGCCGAAAAAATGGTACCAAAATGCAATAGCACAGTGACAGTTTTTAAAAACTCGAAAAAAAAACCTAAATCTACAGTGTGATTGACACTTGCGATACCTCGTTTTTTTTTTGTTCTGTTGAAATACACTTCGATCTTCCGTTAGCGTAGATCGAGAATACATCTCCTGGGTAAATGCGGAATTACTCCAGTGACAACTTCTCCTATTGTATCCATATTCTCGCCTTCAGTTGACGTTATCTGTCTAAATTATGCACGACGACCACACATTTTTGTCCTATCTATAACTAGGTAGGCTCTCAATACCTCCTTTCTCTCTCTCTCTCTCTGTCGATAGGCGCCAGCTTCTATTTGTCCTCATCCTCTAGTTTTTTTTGTTTGTTTTTTTCACTTCAGGATAATGTACAAAGGTGACCTTTCGTGCTCTTTAAAGGCACGTTAGACAACGCTCGCCATGCTTGAGCGAAAACCAATGGTCTGAGATCTAAGAATAAAGCCGGTAAAGTGACTGCCGTTGCGGCGTATCTCTGCTATTTTTTTACTTTTCGTCGAAGCATACTATGGCTATCCCATGAGTATTCATAGCTCTGAGGCTTCTTGGCAGCGTGCTAATGCAAGCAATGCAGTGAGCAAGTCTAGCCGCATGGTTTTCATCTGCCTGTATAGAGCACTCAGATTAGCGACAAATAATGATTAAAGGTGCACTGAAGAGGAATCTGAACTTGTCTTTTTGCCGCGGGAACTAGATCTACACGTTCCTAGCATTCTTAGAAACTGCGACTTATTGCCCTGTATGGCCCATTTCCCAAATTAAATCGAATTAACGGCCGGCTCCCGCCCTTTTTTTTTAATTCTGCCTCGTACGGTGGGCGGAGTCGACCAACGCGTGGAGTGCATTTCACCCAGTCCCGTGGCGGCTTGCCGCTCTGCCATCGGCGGAGTAATACGTAGTAGTCCGTAGTAGGAAATAGTCCGCGCGTATTTTTATTTCTGCGGGCTTATTTTGCGGCTATATTATCTGCGAATGAAACTATTTATTTATGGAAACCTAAAAGACAAAATAAAGCGAAAGCAAAGCCTCCACGGAGCTGGCTGAAAGGAACTTCACGCGTTGGTCGACTCCGCCCATCGTACGAGGCAGAATTAAAAACAAAGGGCGGGAGCCGGACGTTAATTCGATTTAATTAGGGAAATCGGCCATACAGGGCAATAAGTTTCAGTTTCTAAGAATGCTAGGAACGTGTAGATCGAGTTCCCGCGGCAAAAAGACAAGTTCAGAATCCTCTTCAGTGCACCTTTAAGTGAAGCTTCCAACCGATTACAATATTCGCCATTCCGACATGCATGATTTTTTTTTAATTCGTTAGCATTAGAACGCCCACTACTGACAAAAGTGCCCGGCGTTGGCGTGTGAACAAAGGGAGAGGAGAGAGAGAGAGAGAGGGGAAAGAGAAAACGTTAGGGAGAGGGTGAGAGGCGACGGCTGGCGGATGGGGGAGATTAGAAAGGGGCTGGGGTACGGTGTGTCACACTGATTGCTGGATTGCATCGGGAGAGTCGAGTGCGACAACGTGCAACGGCGTGTTGCACGTTGTTTCGATCACGCCAGCTGCACACTCAATCTGAATCTGCCAGTAACGGCGGCCGCTCTGTACGGAGGCTTATGCTAATGCTAACATATACTGTGCCGCATGAATCGCATTGATTGTCGTCTGTGATTTTTTTTTATTGCAGAGAGGAATACCCGAACGAAACAGAGTCCTCGTCTGAAAGGTATGCCCATCGCCGTGTATGGTTCTGTTAAAGAATGAAAACGCAGTGCTCGTTTCTGTTTCTCTCGTTTAAAGTTCGTCTGCCAGCACTGACAGCAGCACAAGGTAAGCGGCCGTTTCGTATTTATGCCCACAGAAAAACCGAACAGCGAGGCTCCTGTCGAACAATCTCTAAAGTGACAGACGCCGCTAAAAAAAACCGTTGTTGGTTTTTCTCGAAGCAGTCAGAAATTTGAAGTTTTTGTCGCGTTAGCTAGGTTTCGAGAAGCTGATCTAGGCATACCTAATACCGTTTGTTTCTCAACAAAATGGTCTTGAATCTCAAAGAATACCTCTTTTGCTGCACTTGCAACAGTGCCCTTTTCGCGTTCGCATGTTTTCGGCGGTTATTTGCGTCATTTAACAAGTCACTGCTGCACTTGCAACAGTGGCAAGTGCAGCAGTGACATGTTAAATGACGCAAATAACCGCCGAAAACATGCGAACGCGAAAAGGGCACTTTTGTCTAGTCCGTAGCTATGCGCCAGCAAGCCTCTGGATATTCTATAGAACGACAGAACACCGTTCCCACCTTGAAATTGGGCCTGAAGTACCCATCGCAAACAGGTCAGTCACCCGAAAGGCGAGTTTCCTTACGGTGCTTAGTGCTACTTAGTCTGCTACCCTGCTTAGTTTCTAGCGATACGCGCGGTGCTGTGTGGCCATGTCTTGATGTCAGGAGAAGAGGTTGCAATGGATCAAGTGTCCGGTTCGAGTTAACAACTGCAAAAGTGCAATCTCCGTTGCCTGGTTTCTGCCAGTATACCTAACGTCCATACTTCCCTTCTACAGCGGTTCGAGCTCTGAGAAAAGGTGAGCGCCTGTCTTCACCTCTTACTTCGTTTGACTTTCATTGCAGGAGCGGGCACGAAATGTACACAGAGTAGTAGACTTCCCGCAACTTTTGGCGCGGAATTTAGGTTAGCTGCTCGCTGTACGCTCAAAGTTCGAGTTCAGTAATGCTCGATTTGATTGTTCTAGCACATGGCCAAGTCCTTTCTGCGTTTTTTTTTTTTTGGGGGGGGGGGGGGGCATTGACCAGCGTAATGATTGTTGAGAGCAAATACTTTTTTTTTTAACCCGCTAGCCATATTTCGTGATCAGCAAGTATCTAAAATGCGTCGTCCTCCCTTTATTTTTCGTCAGTGCAAACTCAGTGTTGCGACTGGTCCATTTTAGTAACAATGACGTTACACTGACGATGCAGGCTACATATGTACTTACCCCCCATGCAAAAAAAAAAAAACTTAACGTCCACAATTTTCTTCCTCATCATATTTACGTGGCAGTAAACGTCACTTAGACCAGACATTACAACACTCAGTGCGCGCTGAACGCTCCGTAAGGCTAAGCAAGAGAAACTGACTGTATAGAAGCTTACATGAGCGTGGAGTTGCCGCGGCTGACCAGTCTAAAAATGCAATTGAGAAAAGTGGGGATATGTTTGACAGAACTCAGCTCACTGCAACTGTCAGGTAGTTTTCCCGGTACTTGCTTGCAAGGCTTATTTTTAGCAAGTGCTGCGAAAATGTTGTTACAGTTCGCATACTCATGCCCTCCATTTATTCCTTTTTTTTCTTAGCTCCTAGAAGAGTACGAAGGCAACTACACTTCTCAGTGGTTCTCACGTTATCTCTGCAAACAGTAGTCACAAAAAAAAAAACTCTTCCTCAAAGGCAAAGATGAGAGGGCCAACAGAAGCATTGGTAGCTTTCGTATCCTGAAAGTCTTTTAGTATTCGATTTTCTATCCTTCAGACAGGGGACTGCTGCAGAGGGCAGAGGTTGCTATTTGTGCACCTGAACGGAGGTTTGAAAGCCACCATTAATCAATCAATCAATCAATCAATCAATCAATCAATCAATCAATCAATCAATCAATCAATCAATCAATCAATCAATCAATCAATCAATCAATCAATCAATCAATCAATCAATCAATCAATCAATCTTTATTTTACATTTTTAGTACAAATAAAAATGCAGGGAGTGGGGACAAAAAGCTGCTCTGAGGCAAGCTTGACTGGGTCCCCACCCCCTTTACATGGCAGTTTGTGCAGCAGTTATGCATGAAATTTGGAATATTTGAAAGAGAACAATTCACAGCACATGCGATTTTCGCGCAGGAAATGAATAATGTTACAAATGCAGTCTTTTTACAATATAAAAAAATACAACAAAATGCAACAAACACTCGCGTGATAGCAGACCTGAAAAATGACAATGTTAATAAAACAAACTCGCCTGAATATAAGGGAAAAGAAATAGTAAAGACAAATGGACACAACTACAGTACTCTGGGATGAAATGACGTGTTAAAAAAGCTGTTTTTGGTTATGAAGATGGTTGACACTGTTAAACGCCATGAAACTGGTTGATGAAATGAAGTCTTATATTACATTTAGTGGCTGTTTGCAGGTCGATTTCCATCATTAATGATTTGTTCAATAATCTCGGAAGGCGATTTTCGACGCTATCTACCCCGTGTGTTAGCCTGGTGAATGGCACGTGCCATGTTCCTTTATTCCGAAATACATACCCCCTGTCAGGAAGGCTTTTTAAGCTACATAAAGACAAAAATGCATTGTTATTAGTTTTTAAGCTATGTTTATATCTCATCGACAGGTTAAAGTCATATAATGTTAGAAAGGGTATCATTTTGTATTCATAATAGGTATTATGTAATGGGCTTTCACTTGGAATGTTGACTACGTGACGAAGGGCTTTCTTCTGCAGAGAAAAAATCTTATTTATGTTTTCTTTTGATGTTGTGCCCCATACAAGTCCGCAGTAATTTAGTTGAGCATAGAACAAGGCGTTATATATTCATAGCTTAAATTTCAGTGGTAAAATATAACGAAGCCTCCAGAGTACTCCTGATATTTTGGCAAGATTGGTTAATATATGCTGCACGTGTGAGTTCCATGACAAGTGCTGATGAAATGTCACACCAAGTGTCTTTGCTTCTGAAACCACTTCAATATGATTATTGCCGATATGAATGTTAAAGTTGTAGATAATTGGCTTTTGATAGGGTGTAAATAGCACAGCTTTGGTTTTTGCACTGTTGATCTGTAGGGAATTTCTATTGCTCCATTCGTATAAGTTTTGTAGTGTCAAATTTACGTTATTGCACAAATCACTGGGATTATCTGACTGAACAAAAATACTTGTGTCATCGGCATAAACAATAAGTTGTGATTTCTCGGCTATATTCCCTATATCATTTATATACAAGTTAAAAAGCTGTGGCCCCAATATGCTGCCCTGAGGAACGCCTGCATTCAAGTTCATTAGAGAAGAAAAATTGTTATTTATAGCAACGCATTGTTTTCTGTTTGAAAGATATGACTTGAGAAATTCCAAGGCAATGCCTCGAAACCCATAAAATTCTAATTTTGCTATCAGCGTTTGGTGATTTAAGCTGTCGAATGCTTTTGTGAAATCTATGAAAATGCCCATTATTAATTTCTTATCCAAAAATGACTTAAGGATGATTTCTTTTTGTGTTAGTAAGGTTAACTCTGTGGACATACCTTTCCGGAAGCCAAACTGGAAAGGGGAAATTAATGAATGCTTATTGCAGAATGAGTCCAGCCTCAGCAATACTAACTTCTCAAGCGGTTTTGAGAGAACGGGAAGGACAGATATGGGGCGATAGTTTGAAAATGCGTTTTTATCGCCTGATTTATAAATAACAGTCACTTTAGCACGTTTCATGCTATCGGGAAATACACCTGATGACAAACATAAGTTGTATATGTTATTGAGCACAGGCAAAATGTAGTCTAAGACAAACTTGATCGGTGTAATTCTAAGACCATCAATATCTCTTGTGTTGCTATTGCTTAGTGATGTAAAGGCCGAACGTATTTCATTCTCAGATGTTGGATAAAAAAAAGCGGTATGTTCGTTACGATTACGCAAGTAGCTCGTCACACGTTCATCATGACTACTTTTTACTAAGTTAACAAAATAGGAGTTAAATGCGTCTGCGAGTTGAAGGCCCTCGAGAGTTTTTCCGTTTTGTGTTACTTGAATATCGTCGTTTCTCGATTTATTGCGGTTCATGCTGGTATTTAGAGCAAGCCATAGCTCATCGGTGCGATTTCTGTACTTTTTAAAATTAGCGAGGTCTGCTGGGTTCCTATTTTTTATGAATTGCGCATACATGGATGTCTTCTTACGGATCATAACAAGGCATTCGGCCGTAATCCAAGGCTTCCGTATTTTTTTAGGTTTTTTAACATTTTTAATTTTGCTGGAGGTAGGGGCTTTAAAAGTTAACAGGTTAAAGGATGACCCGTCAGGTCATCCTTTAAAAAAAATTGAGGCTGGAGGCGGTAACTTAAGCCTTTGCGTGGCAGTAAAAACGGCGCTTCCTGTATTTGACTCATAGAGTGTTTGATTTAATATTTCCTTATCGTACGGTACCCAATATATATCTGTTAGCTTGCCTCTGAACATTGGAAAATTCGAGATTTTCACCGCTCATCAGAGCCAAAATAAAACTGCACCACATGTGTACTCAAACACAGCTACAGCCGACGCGTTGTGTTAGTCAAATTGTCGCTCCTGCCAACAACGGTGCTCCGCGAAGACACGGAGTAAACGCTTATAAGACTAATTTACACGAGAGTGCCGTCCGCTGTGTGCGCGCATTCATGTAAGTGCCTGCTGGAAGTTGTCACGACTCTGCACTTCATGAGAACTTCCCGACTGTCACCTAGCGAAGAAGCTCCAGCCCAGTCACCATCCCCGGACTCCAGCCCCGAAGCCAAAGAACAGGTTCAATCGCCGTTCACCCCCAGAATCAAGCCCCAAGAAAGGTAAGTGTCCTCGAACGCTTTGAACCAATTACTTATATACTATATAGATGGCTTTCACGTGACGTCAGGGGCGCCATGGTGGAGCAACCCGCATAACTTCCACCAGACTTCAGTGGGGCATGTGGTGATAAAGGAATCAAGACTGTTGAACAGACTTTCGCTGTTTCCCTGTTCCACCATCATGGCGGCCAGTTGACGTCGGTGCAAGTTGCCTATAACTGGCTCCAAAGTGACTCACGAACTCTATAAGCCATTCGTATAAGCCATTCGTGGCTTATACGGTGCTGACAGGCACAAACAGGTCAGGAGGGGAAGGCTTAAATGTACTCCTGTTGCTTCCAAAATGGCAGCCGTGGCGAATGGTGAGCGGGTGAGCCCGCGTGCCTCGCAGAGGGGCGGAAATATGTGCGATGTGTTACGCACGCTGTTTTTGAACCCGATTGCAAATCAGACAGGAGTAAATGATTTTTAAAATTAGCAAACGTGTTCAGCAGGGCTAATCGCGGGATATCGTGCAGTAGCACTAGTTAAGGTTTGTAATGATGAGGAAGTTAGAGCGCAAAAAAACAAAGACAAAGTGGAGACGTGGACGGGACAAGCGCTTGTCCCGTCCACGTCTCCACTTTGTTTTTTTTTTGCGCTCTAACTTCCTCATCATGAACTACCAACAGGCCCCAATTTCTACTCTGCTAAGGTTTGTACTTCAGCTCCTTACGTGCTGCGAATGCGAAGGCATACTTTGACCTATAGGCCTTTACACTGAGTGCATTTGACTTTGTCCTTTACCCTGAAGGCATTTACCTTAAGACTTCACCCAGGCCTTCATCCAGGTGAAGGTTTGCCAGGTGTACACACATGGCAGGATGCCCACAACCCGATGGGCAGGTGGGCCGCCTGCCACAAAGCAGACGTTAGGGACGTACTTTCGCGCGCAGTATGACTTGTAACGCGCCACCTAGAGGGCGCGCGCATCGAGGCACCCTAGCGCCACCGCCTCCGCAGCGCCCTGGCGGCCGAGCTCACAACGATAAAGCGAAACAAAAAGGAGAGAGTTCTACCATTCCACAGATGCACGTCGACCCGGAGCCCTGCCCTATCCTCCTCTCTCGCGAAGTAGATCGTTCATTTAAGCGATGAGTGGGCGCGCCGATGAGCGCTCTTGCAGTGCCCTAGCTCAGGGGCGACGCGCGTCTACAGAATGGCCAAACCCTTGCCCTTTTGAAGCGAAAAGCTTCACTAGGCTCCACACCGCGCTTCGCGTGAGTCACACTACAGATTTGCCACAGCTGCGCATGCGCGAAACCGAGTCACATCACGCGGAGCGCAGGTGGCCGCTGCTGCCGCAGCCGTCGTCGCCGCCCCGCGCTGCCTGACCTTTCGCCGCCGCCGCGCGCTACTGCGTATGTGCGCCGCCGCTTCTCCTCCTCGCCACCGTTCGACCTTTCACCGCAGCCATGTACAGTGCGCATTTGGTTTGGTTTGGTTTATGGGGTTTAACGTCCCAAAGCGACTAAGGCTATGAGAGACGCCGTAGTGGAGGGCTCCGGGAATTTCGACCACCTGGGGTTCTTTAACGTGCACTGACATCGCACAGTACACGGGCCTCTTGAATTTCTCCTCCAAAGAAATTCAACCGCCGCGGCCGGGATCGAACCCGCGTCTTTCGGGTCAGCAGCCGAGCACCATAACCACTGAGCCACCGCGGCGGCCAGAGTGCGCATTTCAAAGGAGCGGTATATAAGGCGCGCTTGCCCATAGTACAGGCGCAGACACTCGCCATGGAAGAAGAAGAAGCAACAGTCAGACGGCGCAGAAACACCGATCCGGAAGTGGTAGCTTGGGAGTTGACTGAAAAGCAGCGAGAGCTTTTCGCTTCGAGATATCCAGGCTTAACCTTAGCTAAGCCACAGCCAATTTTTTTTTCGCGCACGTCACATGCTTCGCTATGAGCTCCCCACCCCCAGCGCTCTACGGCACGCTTCTGAGTCCTGAGCGTTGCAAGTCATACTGCGTGCGATCGTACGTCCGTATGTATAGCCTATAGTAGTGCTCCACTAAAATCATTTGGCTTAGTACTGCGGCTTCATGCGTACCATCCACCCTTATTATAGCCTGGAGATCTATGACGCGGGACTACATGAAATGCCATAATTGCACTGTTATTGTAGCGCCCCTGGCACTAAAAGACGCTTAGTGGAGGGGAGTAGATCGTGTGCTTTGGAAAATCTACGGCGACGCATTTACGAAGCGTAGTATACGTGCGCTGCTAACTTAAAATTGGGCCGACTCGCTCCGAGCACAAGTATTGTAAACAAAAAAAAAAGGGCATCCGATAGCAACGCTTCCACTTACAAGCTGTAAATTTGACTGCATTCGGCGTCACATATGCTGTTTTAATCGACCGGTCCATCTTGTTGCCTCTGTACCTTTAAAAAATAAGCAACCAGGCAATACGAAATTCTTTTCGACATGTGGTTGGCTTCGGTGGATTTGGTTTCTGAAGTGAAAGGTTTTCGTAGTTGTTGAAAACATGACAAGCCACTGCGCATGGCCGGTGTTATCGGCAAGTTTCCGCATTTAATGTAGCGGGCTCTTGTTGGCCGCCGTCGAAATCGTGCCGTAATTTTTTTTGTCTTGTTCTTCCCGCTTAAATTTTTTCAGAATGTTTTAGCCCACATAATGAACGTACCGCTCTAACTTTCAGGTATAGTTTGGGAAAAAGTGCGCCCATTATGCGACTGAATACGGTACACATTAGAAAAAGAAAAGGTGCTGTGGGGAGGGGGGGGGGATGGGGCGGAGAGCAGCGGTAGCTGCACACACACTTGCGTACAGTATCGACTGTCGCGGAGGCAGTAATTTAGTTATACCATCGCCTGTAGAGTTGCATCCGTAAGGAGGTCTCACCTGTATCCAACAATCATTAGATCACACAAAAGAGCAGGGAAGTTCCCCTTCAAAAGTTGTCTTAGCTGCAGAGGTCTGTTTGTGCCCGTGTGTGCGTTTAAACTCTATAGTTGCAATGAATTCCAAATTTCGTTCGATTGTTCGAAGAAGCCAACTATAGTCTATAAGCCCGCCAAAACTAGCCCGCCAAAACGTGTTAACGCAACTTATAGTCTATAAGTGCAAGTAAATGCGCCGGAAAATGTGAACGATGTCCGCTATAGATGAAGTGTAAAAAGTAGTCACAATACTTGCATCACCTTGTTCGGTCGCTTTAAACTGCTTGAATTAAAGGCTTCAGTTTAACCCACATACCAGAACGTTCGGCAAAATACAGCACACGTGTTTAACGCGAGATTAAGGGAATACCTCAGTTTCAGACATGGGAACATTATGTTAACATCCTCAGGTGGACGTTGATTTTCTTGTACGTCAAGTTCGCAGGCACTGATCAACGAGCTTTGCTTGCAGCTTACATTAAGCTAGTTCATTGACACTGGGCCGTAGCAAGGTGACGGTGATCCTCACAGCCGCAACGTTTTGTTTTCTCGCAACGCCAGTCGGGAGGTGGTATACGTACTGTCGAACCCAGGCCTGCAGGCGTCAGCTTCAAGCAACGTCCCGAAGAAATCAAATCTAAAAAAAACCACAAAGTAAGTACGCAGATATGTAACTTGTTCAAAACAGATCGACGAAACTCCCCTCATACCACTGTGCGGGTGCGCTGACGCTGGCCTCTGTCCGGCCTTGTTCAAGGGTACTCACGGGCGTCGCGAGCTGAGACCCCCCGACTTCATCAGTTTTCGGTTCAGTACATCACCTTTTGACGCGATAGCGTTATAGGGCCCGTCTTCCAGAACATCCGGCGCCGACGTTGTCGGCGTAGTGAGCGAAAAATCACAAGCATGACTCTGGCAGACGGTGCCCAGAGAGAAACTTAACGAGGCAGGTGGGGTGTACCTAGGTCACGTGACCTTGCACCGCCATCACAGCCTGGTCACCGGATAGTGAGGGAACTGCCCACCGTGGCAGGTGGCAGTTAAATTGATTATTGGTCGCTAGGCAAGAGCAACATGGGTCGCACAAAGCCCACCGCTGGGAGCACCTGCCATCGCAGGGCTCTGGCGCATCGCTTAACCAATTGCACCACTGCATCAGGAGGAGTATGAGGACTCCCAGGGATCTATGGGTGCGTTCCAATTCTCTAGACGTCCGACAAGACGTCTAGTGTGACGTCTAGGAAGCCGTCTACATGTCTAGATATTGGAACGTGTCTACTTCACGCGCCACCTTGCGGCATATAAACTGAACTAAAATTTGGGAATAGTTGCACTCCTATGTTCTTAAAAATTCTTAATAAAACAAGTTAAAAACGCGCTTTTAGTAGTTTGCTAGTTCTTATTTTATTTTTTTTTTCTGCAATAATGGTGCGTTCATCGCTACCGCTTCAGCAGACGATCTCACCTGCATAGCAGACGATCTCACACGCACGATTTCCTCTCGCTCGATTCACAAATATAATCGTAGGTCCACAAAGACGGCTTTATTTGCCACCAGTTCCTATAAAAATCAACTTAACGGAATGACTGACACTTGAAAGATGGTGCGTCTCCGGGCTCCAGTGCCCGCCAAGAGCACGGCTCACTCAGCTCTGACTGCACCAACTGCTCCGCCATCTTTAGACAGGAAGTTAGCCTGCATCGATGTGGACTTCGGCGAAGTAGTCTTCTTGGACGGCTTCGTGAAAATTGGAACGAGTCTCAAAATGGCCGCTGTCCGGCAAGACGTCTAAGTAGACGTCTACTTGGGAGTATTGGAACGCACCCTATGAATGTTGAGTGGGACCTTCTGCATAAATGGGAATAACCCAATACGCTATCGTGTCCATACCCTTAAGGTGCAGAAAGTGTCCCCTCCAATTTTTTCTTTCTTCCTTTCTCTTTTTTTCTTTCCCACCTCTTTTTCTTATTTCTTTGATTTTGCCTCAAGGGTAAGCGTTACATACATGATGACAAAAAAAAAAGCACCAGCCTTGCCCTTCAATGTCTGTGTAAGCTTACCCTTCCGGCAATTACCGCTTACAATCGCCAAGGACTCGCGTACTATTGTGAAGGTGAACGCACATAAGCAACCTATATTAACGATGCGTGCATCTACTTCTTTCATTGGTGGGGAAAAAATGGCTGTGGCTTAGCTTGGTTAAGCCCGGTAATTGCGAAAGCAATATCCGTAGCTACGCCATGGTTAGCTGGTGGTGGTGCTGTTCCGGAGTTTCTTGGGCACGTCTGTGCCGTTTAGTCGTGTTCCGGCGTTCTGCACTGGAGAGAGATACGCTACTCATTGCAGTATCGCTATCCATGGCGTTTAGCATACTCAAAGTCAGGACGCTCTTCCATAACTTCTTCAGTAGATTCTGCCGTTGTGGCTGCACGTTGCCGCTGTGCTAGGGATACACTGCTCACTTCTGTATCGTCATCCATGGCGTTGAGCATACTCATAAGAGTAGGACGTTCTTCCATAGCTTCTTCCACAGAGGCTGTACGTTGTCGCCGAGCTGCATACTGGGCACGCCGCTTAGAAAGTCTTTGTTCACGCTCTTCTTCGGTCTCCGTAGCTCGCTGTTGCTTCCTTTTGCATTCTGCCTTGCGGCTTTCGCGGTAGGCGGCATTGCAACGTCTGGCCACCGGAACGCTGCGCGCCCGGTTTTGCGGCTAATGGCATGACGTAAGACCGCTAAGCGCGCCGCACGCGGCAGGAGCGGGAGTTAGGCCGCGCTTGGTAGCTGCGGCCTCGCTACGCGACGGCGCAAGTTGGAGCCCCGCTCTTTCAGCTGTGATGTCAGACCGCTAAGCACGCCGCGCGTGGCAGGAGCAGGAGTTAGGCCGCGCTTGGTAGCTGCGGCCAGCGCTGGATTAAGGGGGGTCTAAGGGGGCTGCAGCCCCGGGCCTCACCTGCGACAGCAGCAGAAGGGGCCCATTTATTCCAACTTTCTTAGTACATGGAACCGCGGGCAATGGAACTTTGAGCGACACGTATGAAGCGCGAAAACCAGAACGAAGAGATGTGCCCCCACCTTATGTAACTTCGTTAGCCTAATCAGTTGGGGAGAGCTTGTCAAGATGCAAAAACAGCAATCCCTCGCCACACCGAGAGGGCCCTCTTTCTTACGAAGCGATACATGCGTTTGCTTACGAATTGCGGAAAGGTTTTCGTGGTTTTCTGTCAATCCCCCCGTCCAGTGGCGTCTGATGGTGCAGTGTTGAAGGTGTAGTGTGTTTGAGAATCCTGGCGTCCGCATAACAGGCGGGACCCCCGGCTCGCCGCCAAGCATTCTGCTGGAACTGCTTTCATAATCCGCTAAAAATCCACTAATTAATTTTTAAAACTGCACATATATCCTCTAATAAACAGTGTGGTGCAAGATGTAAAATGTACTTGCTTTGCGCCCTCTGCATGGCTTACAAATATAGACTGTTGAGAAAATAAATGCGCACAGTAGAATGCTTCTCTCAGCGGGTGGATTGTTCCGAGTTCTAATTTCGCGCAGATATGACATTTGGTTGTCATAATTATTTTATAGAACACCGGGTTTTCTTCTTTATCTTGACAGTTTCACTTTGTCCTCCGGCGGCCACTTGGACAGCAAAACACTCGTTTATGGGTTTATGTTTAGGTTTAATATCACAAATCAACTCCGGCTATGCGGGACGCCGTAGTGGAAGGCTCCGGATAATTTCAACCGCTTCTTGGAAGCCCCACATTTTCACTTTGTCCTCCAGCGGCCACTTGGACAACAAAACACTCGTTTATGGATTTATGTTTAGGTTTAATATCACAAATCAACTCCGGCTATGCTGGACGCCGTAGTGGAAGGCTCCGGATAATTTCAGCGCACGGGCCTCTAGCATTTCGCCTCCAGCGAAATGTGACCGCCGCAGCCGGGGCATTTTATTTTGTTCGTTCTTTTTTCTTAGGATTACTTTTGTAAAGCCAGGTAAAATTTATTTTAAGGAAGTAAAAGGCAGAGTAGTTGCCTCACTTCTAGGTGGACATCTCAACCGTGTCTTCTCCTCTCCTCCTCGCCACCCCCTCCCTTCTCCTCCTCGCCACCTGTTTACCCTTCGCCGCTGTTTTGCCCATCGCGTCCTCTATTGCAAAGACATATATACACAAGCCGATAGCATGATAAAAGTGTCATATCCAAGGCAAAAGCGCATGAAAAATTTGGCACTTTTTCCCACTTCCGATGTCTCGCAGCTGCAGCTGATAATGCACTCAGGTCACAACCTGGCGCTTGTAGGTTCGATTCCCGGCATGCGCGTCGATCGACTTTTTTTTTTCTAGGCAGCATTGCGCTTAGCATTGCTTAAACTCACGCAGGCCTTTTCTAATAAGAAACTAGCCTCAAGCTAGGATCCCTCAAGCGCATTAACCGTCGTTCGTCGTGGCTTTTTTTCTCTCCTCGCAGGACAAAAAAGAAGAGGCAGCCATGTCTGGTCCACGACGTTCCGTAAGCACACGATTTTTCTTGCAGTCGCTGTTGCCCAATCAACCAAACGAGCCCTATACTGTCCACGTTGTCGAAATATGGGCAAAAATTGCGAACTCCTAGAATTTCGTCGTTACAGGCCCCAACTATGCAGAAACGCCGGCGGACTTGTTCAAAAGCATATCTGTAAAATTAAATATACAAATTTACCTACTTTATGAAAGTAACAGCATTTGCTTATGCGCCATAAAAAAAAACGCAGAACGTAGCGCAGAATAGAAACGCAGAATAGTAGCGGTAAAAGTGTGTACATACGCTCATGAATATACAATAAATCAACACCGAAATTTAAGATAATTTCATCGCCTGCGGGTTGACTTTGCTTTGAGGGATCTTGCAGCCCACGTTCTGCGTCTTCGGCATCTGTCAGTTTGTTTTTTTCACCTCGGGCAGTGCTTTTAATGTCATGCTTTGAGGATTTGGTGCGAGCAGGAAATAAAGTTATTGATATTTCCATAGTCTACACCACACGTGACACAAGGATCATTGCAATGGAAAGTAGCCAACTGACAGAAATAAAAATAAACATTTCATGTTGCTATTAGCGGCAATGCGTAAAGAGTATCAGAGGATTAAATAGTGCCACAAATATGTGGGCTGGTTCAGAACAACCCGTCTTCTCTCTTCCACGCAAGAAAAAAAATGGAGGGGGAGAAAGACTGTCATACATACAAAGTCAGACTCTGCACGCAACTCTGTGTTGTTGGGACTTTGGGGCATCCCACCACTGCCACCACTGTTGGGACTGGGTGTCCGAGCCAGGAAACGGTCGAGGCGACGGTGAGTCAAATGACTTTTATGTACAGTATGTACAAGGGCTTTTACATGATACAAGGGCCGAGAGCACTACGGGCTAGCACAAAGAAGGGCGGCCCCGGCGGCGAGCGTAGCTCCGGCGTGATGGCTCTTCTGCTGCTCGGGCTCAGCGCGGCTCCGTTTTTAAAGCCACCGGTGTCCGTTGAGGCAGCCAGCCGTCCAAATCCTCCAATCCTCCACGGCACTGGCCACCGTTCAAACTAGACAAATGGTCGAGAGGCGGGTGGCCGGCGAAGCGTCGAAGGAGTTCGCACCGACGGTGAGGAGGGGAGGAGGAAGGTTCCGCGTCGGGCGTCGGCGAGGCGGGATGATTCACGCTACACGCCGCGACATGTCCGAGAGTCTGGGCTTGCTTTGCGCGACGGCGAGCGCGCAGCGCTGGCTTCCAGAGGCCAGCCAGCGAAATGTGGGCGCCAGCACAACAGCACCACCGCCGCCAGACAATGCGCCACGAAGACGAGCTACTTCCGCGTGGCTCGGATGCGAGGCGCGCTCGTACGCCAGGCTCCTCCAAGTTCTCGTCCGGTGTTCAGCCGCAGGTAGCTACAGGCTCCTTTCCGTGAACAGGTCCTGCTCGTCAGGACAGGATCACTGCTCCGCAGCTTTGTCGCCCAGGTGACTGGATCAGCTTCGCTCGGTCCGTCGGAAGAGCTTGCTTCTCAGCATCGGTCGTTGATCGTTTTGCATGTTGCCAAGAACCGACCGACAACAGGCAACACCCAACACGAGCAAGTGCCCTCTGTCACCCGTCAAAACACCAGACTTAAAGGTCACAAAAACTCCGCTAGCAATAGTTCTGTCCCCTTTTCGCTCCCTCTTCAACAAGAGACACATGTGGGATACAAGAACTCTAAAATAATTAACTCAAACAAAGTGTCAAACACAGGAAACACTCAAACAAATTTGCTCTCTTGAGATCACTTGGGTAGGAAAACTCAGCTGAGGCCACAAATGAGGGCATCAATTTTGCCCCAAATTACGAGCGAACTTGGCAACTATTCGCGAAGTGACAAAATATAAGTCATGAGGAGGCGAAGGCAGCCTTGCTTGGAGCGCAAGGCTTAGTGCGTCTACGTCAGCGTTTAACTCACTTGTAACGAACGTTAAACGACACCCGCTACAGCGGAAGCTAATGACTCTGCCTCTTTCACTGTGGCTGCGCTTGGCCTCTTTCACTGTGGCTGCGCTTATTTTCTCTCTTTCTCTCTCTCTCTCTCTCTCTCTGTACTTGTCCTTCCAGTTTCTACGGGCGGTACAGTATGAGAACGATTTGTTTTCTCTCATTGACGACTTATCCCGTTCCTTGCGCTTCGCGCGCCAGTTGCGGCGTTCAATTGCGAGTGCGCAACGCTTCCGATGGGACCGTTCTTTCTTTCTCTTTGTTCGTGGCGGCAAGTGAGACCTCACACGAGTCGTCCATTTCTCGCGCACCTTTTTGCCTCTCCTCTGAATGTGAGGTTCGCATCTACACGGCCTTTTGCTTTCACGCCTACCGAATAGTTATCCGGACACGCGGCTTTCCATCGCGATAACTGTGCTTGGCCGAGCACATAGACGGTTTCTTGCCAATTTTCTTGCCCCTGTCACTGCGGCCTCGTACAATCTTGCCCTTTTTGAGCCGTACACGCGTTTTCCGTGCGCGCGCGTGCCGCTTTCTGTGGGACCGCAGTGTCTCCCGTGACTGCAGCGGAAAGAGAGAGCCTGCATGAGAGCACGTGCCTTTGCGCGTCTTGCTCTCTCTGTGCTGGCGGCAAGATACACCCCTGCCTCTGACTTCTTGAGCTTCTTGAGCAGCGCTCTCTTGTATCTCGGTTTCCTCCGAAGATACTCTTTCCCGCGCGAATGCTTGTATGCTTTCTTTTTGCAGTTTACCTTACTGCCCAGATCAATCTGCCTCGGCACACTTATGTGTTTCGCTTTGCGCGATAGCGACGCCTGGAACACTTCCTTAGCTCTGATTCTGACGCTAGTGTCAGGGCTGTCGAAGTGATTGACTTTGCTGCTATCCATGTGCCGTTGAAGCTGATGCTTCCGATGGTGGCAACCCGTTCTCGCGCGTTTGCCCTTTCTCTCTTTTCGGCGGCGACCGTCTTTCTTATGCCTGCCTTTCATCTTTCGGCGGCACCACTTTTTCTTTTCTTTTGCCTGCCATTCATCGTCTTTCGGTGACAGCTCTCTGTCTTGAGCTTGCCTTTACTGTCCTTTCGAGGACAGCCTTGTTTGTCTGTCACCTTGTGGTGATAGCTCACTTTTCGGAACTGGCTGTTACTTTCCTTTTGGTTGAAGCTTCCTATCTTGTGCTTTCCTTTCAGTTTCTTCGGTTGAAGCACATGCTGCTTTTGTCGCCTAGATTTCTGCTCTCTGTCAATATCACTGTGATTGTCAACCGATTCACGTGCCCTACCTAGATCAGGCCTGTCTTTGGCGCATTTACTAAGTTCCTCAAAGCTGCGCTCTTCCTGCTCAGCGTCTCGGAGTGCGCATTCGTCCGTCCCCATCTTTCTCGGACAGGTTGAAGTCTACCGCCCCTATGTCGTCTGGAACGTTCTGTTCTCCACTGTCGTCCAGCACCTTAGTTTCTTCAGGCGCAGACGAACCAGTGTTTTCTACTGACATTACTGCTGACACGCAGCTCCTCTCGTCGTGCTCCTGACGCGTTTCAGCCCATTTCGGATGAGGGTCGCCTCTGTACTCGGTCGCGATGTTCCCGCTACTGCAGCTGCTTTCCGGAACGTCGCAAAGCTCAGAGCAGTGCGAGAGCACCAGACTCGTTTTGCATCGCTCGCCAGAAACACTAATGCACGACTCAGCGTTCGCAAACTCTACATGCGCCCGCTTCCGTTGATCGGAAGTCTCAGGTTTCGGCATTTCTGCTGAATGCGATGCACAACACGGTGTGCCATCCTCGTTTACTTCGCTTGCGTCGGCGCAGGCGTTTTCACTAATGTCCAGACGGACGTCCTCTCTGCCCTGTTTGGCAACTTCCCCTGCTTTCGACACGCTAGGAGATCCGCTTTCCGGTAACACCGCCACAATTTCAATGGGCGAGACCTCTGTAAGTGCATCGTCCGGTGCTGTGATTACGTTATCCGATGGTAGAGAGGTTTCTTCAGGTGACGAATGCGAGGCAACTTCCACTGTTATAGCAGCAGTTACATCTGCCACGTACGGACTACCTTCATCTGTGCCGCACTGGCAGGGCTGCTCTACAGCGACGCACTCTACCTCTGTGTCACGATTTTCCGACCCTTCAGCATTTTCGAGCCACTCTAAATTGTCGGCTTTAAACTGGTAGGGAAAATCATAAAATGATGGGGTGCTATTCTCTCGCAGGTACCTTTGGCGAAGGTCCAGCGGTGACACGTTATATCTCGTCAGGAAGAAGCTTTTCAGCTCATGTAGTCCGCCAAGCCGCCGTCCAACAGGCGCTTGACAACGTCATACGCTTCGCTGGAAAGCAGGGCTACCAACTTCTGTGCCCAACCCTTCCGCTCAACGCGCTTTTTCTCGCAGACGCGCTCGAACTCCGCCAAATGTTTCGCCATATCTTCGGCGATCACGAAGGGCCGCTGCCTGTCTCTCGGCTGCCGACCGTTAGTCTCATGCAGAACGGACAATGTTTTATATCTCTCGAAACTGATCTGATGCGCTTCAAGCTCCAGGTCCATCAGTTTCTTAGCGCGAGCACGCCATTTTATCTCAAGCTGCCTCCTTTTTTCTGCCTCTTCGCGCTCAAGCTGCTTCTGTTTTTCTGCCTCTTCGCGCTCACGGCGCTCTGTGATCTCTTCCCAGGCCTCATTGGCTTCCTCAGCCGTTACTTCCTCTGCCCGCATGATCTCAAGAATCGCGTGCTTTCGTTTTGCGGGGCCCAAACCAATGCCCAACTCTTCACAAATTTCGATGAGTTCCTTCACTTTGAAGTTCTCCATCGCGCACAATAGCCTCTTGTAGTTTGCCCTTTTCTTAAAATTTCCTTGCCGTTCACTACTATAGCGCTACTAGTATGAAACGCGCAAGTAATTCTTTCCAACAACGCCTCATTTACTCCCTCTGCACCAGCTTTCGTTTCAAAGCGCTCCGACTCGGCTCGAAACAGCAAAGCTCTTTCCTGTGCAACGCACAGCCCTACTCTAAACTACAATCACGTGTGCTAGAGCAGTCTGGCGAATTGAGGGGAAAAGCATCAGGCACTCACTGCGCCGAGGTAGCTGACGCCTGTCGATCCCGCAGCTGCCATCCACTGTTGGGACTTTGGGGCATCCCACCGCTGCCACCACTGTTGGGGCTGGGTGTCCGAGCCAGGAAACGGTCGAGGCGACGGTGAGTCAAAGGACTTTTATGTACAGTATGTACAAGGGCTTTTACATGATACAAGGGCCAAGAGCACCACGGGCTAGCACAAAGAAGGGCGGCCCCGGCGGCGAGCGTATAGCTCCGGCGTGATGGCTCTTCTGCTGCCCGTCTGCTGCTCGGGCTCAGCGCGGCTCCGTTTTTAAAGCCGCCGGTGTCCGTTGAGGCAGCCAGCCGTTCAAATCCTCCAATCCTCCACGGCACTGGCCACCGTTCAAATTAGACGAATGGTCGAGAGGCGGGCGGCCGGCGAAGCGTCGTAGGAGTTCGCACCGACTGTGAGGAGGGGAGTAGGAAGAAGGGTCCGCGTCGGGCGCCGGCGAGGCGGGATGATTCACGCTACACGCCGCGACATGTCCGAGAGAGTCTGGGTTTGCTTTGCGCGACGGCGAGCGCGCAGCGCTGGTTTCCATAGAGGCCAGCCAGCGAAATGTGGGCGCCAGCACAACAGTGTGCACAATCAGGTACACAGCGGTGTGTGCACACAACCAGGCTGTTGCAGCCTTGTGTCGACTCCCACTGCCATCGTCTCCTAATTAGTTCGGAAAGCAGGCATACATCCGCAGCCGCGCTCCGACAACTACTATTACTCAGGGGCTTCTTAGGAGAAATGAAGAACTAGTCTGAAATGTCGACACACTGGGGTCAAGGACACGTTTCAGATGTGAATGTACCGGGCTTCTTTTGAGCTTTTGGATTTCTGTTGGGGACTTGAGAGAGCATAAGTGCCGACGGTTGGCTGCACGTGTGGTTGACGGTGAACGTTCCCTTCCTTTGCAGGCGTCGTTCATCGCACCATCGAAGGTAAACTCATATCTTGCTGGCATACCCTGTCTGCAATGCGTGGTCACTCTATGCGTACGGCCGGCCATGTCTATTGCACTGCTTTGTTTGACTTTGACTGCTTTATCCGCTCATTTCTGTTCGTGCAGTCCCAAAAAGCGAGCCGACAAGTCGCCCACTGAGAGTGACGAAGAGTGCAACTTACTTACGTGAGTACGCCATCACTACCGTCTCGACGCCCTGCATTCGAGATGGCGAGAACAGAAGAAAAAAGCAAAACGCCCACGCAGCGTATGATTAGTACTGCACGAATATTGCGTCATTAGTCATCTTCACTTTATCCGGTACAAATTTTTCGTTATATCCGGATATCTGCTTTTTATGTAAACGTATACAACGCAAGAAGACAAATCGTTTGACACCCCTTCGAATGTCCTACGTCAATTAGTTTGGCTGTAATTGACATTTGAAGTTTCAAGAAGTCATGGTTTGGGAACCAAAGGTCGTCGGTGCGGATCCCTATGATTATACGCTTTGATTCGACTAGTAATCTTATGCTCCGTAACGCGCTGAATGGTTTCATACCACTCCGAACATTCTACGCCAGTTAGGTCGTCCGCAATCTGTCCACCAATGATACCACCCACTGGTCCCACTTGTAGCTCGTCGCATGCAACATTCCGAGGTCGTGACTTCAATCCCCTCCAGTGGCTTATCTACTTTATTTAAACATATCTGAATTCTGCACGGACACACAAATTTGTGGGCAGGACACGCGCTTTCACTAACGCTGAAACCGCCCACCGAACGCTGAACGAATGTGCCCTAACATCTTACCCTCGTTCGTGGCAGTTGTCTTTTCCACATCTAAAGAAGAATAAGCAGAACTGCGTAGTGTGTAGGAGAGCGTGGCACCAACGAGACAGAGTAATAAGCGCTAGTTCTGCTCCTTATATCTAGTTTCTGCACTTTTCGAGCCTCCATGAAGCTTCCATGAGCCTCCATTTTCTTGGTCACTGTAACAGAAACAGAAGTCAAGGTAAAGTGAAAATTTATTGCACTTGAGAAAACATTCGCCCTTCTTTGCTGCAGACCTTTCATCTGGACCATGGGAATGGTGCAGAAGCTGGTGCAGTTCTGCTCGTCGGAGCCCGACTGATTCGCCAAGACCTGGCCGTTAAGCTAGCCGCTCGCCAGAGATGAATAAAATTCGAATTTGCTGAGTTGCAGCTTTGCTTTTTAACCTTTTGACACGCCATTTTTATTTCGGTCGAGATTAAATATTTTCCTGACTGAATAGCATATTGAGGGCTTAAGAAAGGTTATTTTTTCAGCGCTATTTTCATTTTTCAGGTTATTTTTTCGCAAAACTGTTTTTCCTGCTGCTGTTCTATCTACTCCTCCAATTTGAACCACTGGGTCAGCGGCCTCACCGCGGCATGTGGCTAGGTCAGTAGAACTTCAGTCAAGGAGAAATTCAGAAATCCTCAATTGCTGTGCATTGCACGTGCACCCTGAAGAAACCCAGTTGGTCAAAGTTAATCTGGTGCCCACCGCTATGGCGTTCCTAATAGCTCACGTGTCGCTGAGGAATGTTAAGTCACATAGTTTACAATTTAATTTTTTTTTTGCAATTTCTAGGGAGCTCAAGTTAGTCTTGTGTCTATTAACGTATATTTCCCACCATAGGAGAGTAGGGAGACATTTACACCCATTCGTATAGGTTAGGTTAGGTTAGGCTAGGCTAGGCTAGGTTAGATTAGGTCAGGTCAGGTCAGGTTAGGTCAGGTTAGTTTAGGTTGGGTCGGGTCGGGTCGGGTCAGGTCGGGTCAGGTCAGGTCAGGTCGGGTCAGGTTAGGTTAGGTTAGGTTGGTTGGTTGGTTGGTTGGTTGATTGATGGCGTTTAACGTCCCAAAGCGACTAAGGCTATGAGAGACACCGTAGTGGAGGGCTCCGGAAATTTGGACCACCTGGGGTTCTTTAACGTGCACTGACATCGCACAGTACACGGGCCTCTAGAATTTCTCCTCCAAAGAAATTCAACCGCCGCGGCAGGGATCGAACCCGCGTCTTTCGGGTCAGCAGCAGAGCACCATAACCACTGGGCCACCGCGGCGGCAAGGTTAGGTTAGGTTAGGTTAGGTTAGGTTAGGCTAGGCTAGGCTAGGCTAGGCTAGGTTAGGTTAGGTTAGGTTAGGCTAGGTTAGGCTAGGCTAGGCTAGGCTAGGTTAGGTTAGGTTAGGTTAGGTTAGGTTGGTTGGTTGGTGGGGTTTAACGTCCCAAACCGACTAAGGCTATGAGAGACGCCGTAGTGGAGGGCTCCGGAAATTTCGACTACCTGGGGTTCTTTAACGTGCACTGACATCGCACAGTACACGGGCCTCTAGAATTTCTCCTCCAAAGAAATTCAACCGCCGCGGCAGGGATCGAACCCGCGTCTTTCGGGTCAGCAGCCGAGCACCATAACCACTGGGCCTCCGCGGCGGTGAAGTTAGGTTAGGTTAGGTTAGGCTTTCCATAGAATACAAAGACCAAGTGCGGAACAGTGGGAGAGTTTGCTCTTCAGCGGCAACCCGGTTCTAAGGAGAGAAATGTTCATCTATGCCCAGCGAATAGCCAAGCTCAGCGGTGCCCTGCAAGAGGGGCGCCGACCTCTGTTGACCGTAAAATAGAGCAAATAAAGTTTATCCTATCCTATCCCATCTTTCAAGTGCACAGATATCGCAGAGTAGATGGGCCTCTAGAATTTCGCCTCCATCAAAATTCGACCGCCAAGAGCAGAAAGCATATTTATATATATGTGCACTGGAGAGGTTGCTTTGCCTGCAAGCTCCTCCAAAGCAGCCTTTTTCGGTGGCCTGTAGGTTAGGTTATGTTATGTTATGTTATGTTAGGTTAGGTTAGGTTAGGTCAGGTCAGGTCAGGTTAGGTCAGGTCAGGTCAGGTCAGGCCAGGCTAGGTTAGGTTAGGTTAGGCTAGGCTAGGCTAGGTTAGGTTAGGTTAGGTTAGGTTAGGCTAGGCTAGGCTAGGCTAGGCTAGGCTAGGCTAGGTCAGGTCAGGTCAGGCTAGGCTAGGTTAGGTTAGGTTAGGTTAGGTTAGGCTAGGCTAGATTAGGTTAGGTTAGGTTAAGCTAGGCTAGGCTAGGCTAGGCTAGGTTAGGTTAGGCTAGGCTAGGCTAGGTTAGGCTAGGCTAGGTTAGGCTAGGCTATGTTGGGCTAGGTTAGGCTAGGTTAGGTTAGGCTACGTTAGGCTAGATTAGGTTAGGCTAGGTTAGGTTAGGTTAGGTTAGGTTAAGTTAGGCTAGGCTAGGTTAAGTTAGGTTAGGCTAGGCTTTCCATAGAATACAAAGACCAAGTGCGGAACAGTGGGAGAGTTTGCTCTTCAGCGGCAACCCGGTTCTACAGAGAGAACTGGTCATCTATGCCCAGCGAATAGCCAAGCTCAGCGGTGCCCTGCAAGAGGGGCGCCGACCTCTGTTGACCGTAAAATAGAGCAAATAAAGTTTATCCTATCCTATCCCATCTTTCAAGTGCACAGATATCGCAGAGTAGATGGGCCTGTAGAATTTCGCCTCCATCAAAATTCGACCGCCAAGAGCAGAAAGCATATTTATATATACGAGGGGGGACCCAAGAAAAACCGAACTGAGAGCGCGCTGCCATTCGTAGACGTAGTAGAGAGTTGTACCGCTAGATGGGGTTAGTAGAGACCTTCACGAAACAGCTGTGCAGACGACATCAATTTTAAGGTAAACATTTCAGCGTACTGTTGTGTTTCGCTTGCAGTTATTTGTTCCGCCTGCGAAATCTTTATGGCAAATTTAAAAGAACAAAGAGTGTGTTTGAAGTTTTGTTTCCTGCTTGAAAAATCGGCAACAGAAGCTTACCAAATGTTGCAACAGGCTTTTAAAGAGGATGCTATGAGCCGCACACAAGTGTTCGAGTGGTTTGGGCGCTTCAAACGTGGTGAGATGAGTGTCGAAGACCATGCTCGTTCTGGGCGTCCTTCAACGTCTCGAAACGATGAAAACGTTGAAAAAATCCGTGAAAAAATGAACGAAGATCGTCGTTCCACGATCCACCAAATTTCAGAAGAGACAGGTGTGAGTTGGAGCTCGTGTCAGCGAATTTTGACTGAGGAGTTGCAAATGAGACGTGTTTCTGCAAAATTTGTTCCTCGCATTCTCACACAGGATCAAGAGAACATTCGATTGAATTTGAGCCGGGATTTAAAAAATGAGATTGAAAGTGATCAAAACTTCTTGACAAAAGTCATTACAGGTGATGAGAGTTGGTGTTACGGTTATGACCCAGAAACTAAGCAAGCGTCAAGCCAGTGGAAGTCTCCCAACTCTCAGAGACCAAAAAAAGCAAGACAGTTGAAGTCCAATGTGAAGACAATGATCATTGTCTTTTTCGATGTTCGCGGAATTGTGCACCAAGAATTTGTTCCCCCTGGCCAGACTGTTAACCAGCACTTTTATTTTAAGTTTTAAGACGTCTGCGAGAGGATGTGCGGAGGAAACGCCCGGACTTTGGCGATCAGGTGACTGGTTCCTTCATCACGACAACGCCCCCGCACACACGGCCTTACGAGTAACCCATTATTTGGCCTCTCGGGGATGGGCTGTCGTTCCCCACCCTCCATATTCACCAGACCTAGCCCCGTGCGACTTTTTTCTCTTTCCGAGAATGAAGAAAAGGTTAAAAGGGAAGCGTTTTGGTGATGTGGAGGCCGTACAAACAGCTTCGCAAAGGGCACTGGACGATATCAAAGTTGAAGAGTTCCAGAGATGCTTCAAACAATGGGAAAAAAGACTTGACAAGTGCATCGCATTTCATGGAGATTACTTTGAAGGTGACTGAAGGAATTTTGTGCAAGAGTTAATAACTAAAGTTTTTATACAAAAAATCCGGTTTCTTTTGGGTCCCCCCTCGTATGTGCACTGGAGAGGTTGCTTTGCCTGCAAGCTCCTCCAAAGTGCACAAGCAGCCTTTTTCGGTGGCCTGTAGGTTAGGTTAGGTAAGGTTAGGTTAGGTTATGTTAGGTTAGGTTAGGTTAGGTTAGGTTGGGTTGGGTTGGGTTGGGTTGGGTTGGGTTGGGTTGGGTTGGGTTAGGTTAGGTTAGGTTAGGTTAGGTTAGGTTGGGCTAGGTTGGGTTGGGTTAGGTTAGGTTAGGTTAGGTTAGGGTGGGTTAGGTTGGGTTAGGTTAGGTTAGGTTGGGTTAGGTTAGGTTAGGTTAGGTTGGGTTGGGTTAGGTTGGGTTAGGTTAGGTTGGGTTAGGTTGGGTTGGGTTAGGTTGGGTTAGGTTAGGTTAGGTTGGGTTAGGTTAGGTTAGGCTAGGTTGGGTTAGGTTGGGTTAGGTTAGGTTAGGTTGGGTTAGGTTGGGTTGGGTTAGGTTGGGTTGGGTTAGGTTAGGTTAGGTTGTGTTAGGTTAGGTTAGGTTGGGTTGGGTTAGGTTAGGTTAGGTTAGGTTGGGTTGGGTTGGGTTGGGTTGGGTTAGGTTAGGTTAGGTTAGGTTAGGTAAGGCTAGGCTAGGCTAGGCTAGGCTAGGTTAGGTTAGGTTAGGTTAGGCTAGGCTAGGCTAGGTTAGGCTAGGCTAGGCTAGGCTAGGCTAGGCTAGGCTAGGTTAGGTTAGGCTAGGCTAGGCTAGGCTAGGCTAGGCTAGGTTGGGTTAGGTTGGGTTGGGTTGGGTTAGGTTAGGTTAGGTTGGGTTGGGTTGGGTTGGGTTAGGTTAGGTTAGGTCAGGTTGGGTTGGGTTGGATTGGGTTGGGTTGGGTTAGGTTAGGTTAGGTTAGGTTGGGTTAGGTTGGGTTGGGTTGGGTTGGGTTGGGTTAGGTTAGGTTAGGCTAGGCTAGGCTAGGCTAGGCTAGGTTAGGTTAGGTTAGGTTAGGTTAGGTTAGGTTAGGCTAGGCTAGGTTAGGCTAGGCTAGGCTAGGTTAGGCTAGGCTAGGCTAGGTTAGGTTAGGCTAGGCTAGGCTAGGTTGGGTTGGGTTGGGTTAGGTTGGGTTAGGTTGGGTTGGGTTGGGTTAGGTTAGGTTAGGTTAGGTTGGGTTGGGTTGGGTTGGGTTGGGTTAGGTTAGGTTGGGTTGGGTTGGGTTAGGTTAGGTTGGGTTAGGTTGGGTTAGGTTAGGTTGGGTTAGGTTAGGTTAGGTTGGGTTGGGTTGGGTTGGGTTAGGTTGGGTCGGGTCGGGTCGGGTCGGGTCGGGTTAGGTTAGGTTAGGTTAGGTTAGGTTTATTGGGTTTAATGTCCCAAAAAGTAAAGGGCTCCAGAAATTTCGGCCAACTGGGGTTGGGTGGTTACGAAGAGATTACAGCTTTACATGGATGAAGACCTGTACCCACATAGTATGTTCGGCTTTCGAGCCAAGCTATCCTCCCAATACGTTCTCGTACAGATCAAGTTAGAGGTCCTCAGTAATATCCCGTACAACGGAGAAAACGTACTCCTGGCGCTGGACGTCAAAGGCGTCTTGGATAACATGAGCCACGAAGCCTTCATAAAAAAGCTAAACCACCTCAACAGCGCGGTGACAGAATACGCAGCTACGTTAAGGCCTATCCAACCGACGGCCACGGTGGGACTGGGCGACCTGCACAGCGACATGTTCCATAACCCCAACAAAGGAACGCCGCAGGGATCGGACATCTCACCCATACTTTCTAACATCGCTATGATCGCGTTGCCCTGCAAGCTTGAAAAAATCGAAGGCATCCAACACGCCATCTACGCCGACGACATCACAGTCAGGACCAACTAGGGCTCGCTCAGCCAAAAGGAAGACTGCTTGCAGGTGGCAGCCACATGCGTGGAAGAATACGTCAGAGAAAGAGGCCTCACCTGCTCAACGGAGGAGTCCAAACTTTTGAGAGTAAGGAGAGGAAAGAAGACGGAAGAAAGCCTCAGCACCAACATTGAGGGACAGAGGATACCGGAGAAAGACCAGATCAGGATCTTTGGCATGTGGGCAAAGACCCCAGAGATGCTCTCACACACTCAGCCTCCAAACAACAGCGCAAGTCGCAAGAATGATAACCCCTAGAGTTGCAAAAGAGAAGCGGCATGAAGGAGCGAGACACGATCAAGCTGGTCAGGAGCCTCGTGATCAGCCGAGTCACGTATTCCCTTCCGTACCACAACACCAACAATGGTGAAAGGGATCAAGCCTACACCGTCAGAAGAAAAGCGTACAAGACAGCTCTCCGTCTCCCATCCAATACAGCAACAGGAAGCTGCTCAGCGTCGGAGTTCACAACACCTTCGAAGAGCTCAGGGAAGCACAACTGGCAACCCAGAGAGACAGACTCCAGCAGACTTCCTCTGGCAGAGCGCTGCTATTAAAATTAGGGTATCCCGAAATTAAAAGATTAGAACGAAAAACGGCGAGCATACCCGACTATATCCGCTGCACGCTTAAGGTAAGCTCGCTGCAAAAAAACATGTAACCGAACCTACACGCAGCGAGGCGAAACGCCCGAGCAAAATATATAGAAAAGTATGTGGCAGGAAGGGGGAATACGGTATATACCGACGCCGCGCGATACCCGTACAAAATGGGAAAGATAAAGCAGAAAGCCGTAGCTGCAGTGGTAAATTCGAACTATAAGGAAATCGCTTGCGCATACGCATGTGATTGTACAATAACCGGAGGAGAAAAAATGGCTGTTGCTCTAGCGGCCGTGGAGGGATATAGCGCAAACAGACCCCAAGTAATCCTCAGAGACTCCAAAGAGGCATGCCGTAAATATACGAACGGCAGAATCAGTCGGAAAGCACTTCGCATTCTCCTTAGCGCAGACTTTCCCAAAGAACCAACCAGTCAGACACACTATATTCTGGATACCGGCCGGGACACACTGGAATCGAGGGCAACTAGAGGGCCGACGAAGTAGCTCGCGAGCACACGAACCGAGCGCTTCAACACGCGGCCCCTGAGGAGTTCTCGCGGGTAGTCACGGAGTATTCGGAGATATTGAATTATTACGGAGGAATGAGGGCAAGGATATCCTCCCCACCCAAAACCTTTTAAATCAACAAGAAGCAGTATACTCTGCAAACGGGAACGTTTCCGAAGTTAGTTTTCTAAGAAATATGGTACGGGGCCAAGCCCACCCTATGTCATATCACGTGGGGATGCAAAAGAAACGAGTCTTTCCATAGAATACAAAGACCAAGTGCGGTACAGTGGGAGAGTTTGCTCTTCAGCGGCAACCTGGTTCACCAGAGAGAACTGTTCATCCATGCCCAGCGAGCAGCCAAACTCAGCGGTACCCTCGAAAAGGGGCGCCGACCTCTGTTGACCGTAATAACCTGTAAAATAGAGCAAATAAAGTTTATCCCTTCCTATCCTATCTTTAACGTGCACAGACATCGCAGACTAGACGGGCCTCTAGAATTTCGCCTCCATCGAAATTCGACCGCGAAGAGCAGAAAGCAATTTTAGGTATTTTGAGTTAAGTGCACTGGAGAGGTTGCTTTGCCTGCAAGCTCCTCCAAAGTGGAAAGGCACCCCTTTTCGGTGGCCTATAGGTTAGGTTAGGTTAGGTTAGGTTAGGTTAGGTTAGGTTACGTTAGGTTACGTTAGGTTACGTTAGGTTACGTTAGGTTAGGTTAGGTTAGGTTAGGTTACGTTACGTTAGATTAGGTTAGGTTAGGTTAGGTTAGGTTAGGTTAGGTTAGGTTAGGATAGGTTAGGTTAGGTTAGGTTAGGTTAGGTTAGGTTTATTGGGTTTAATGTCCCAAAAAGTAAAGGGCTCCAGAAATTTCGGCCAACTGGGGTTGGGTGGTTACGAAGAGATTACAGCTTTACATGGATGAAGGCCTGTACCCACATAGTATGTTCGGCTTTCGAGCCAAGCTATCCTCCCAATACGTTCTCGTACAGATCAAGTTAGAGGTCCTCAGTAATATCCCGTACAACGGAGAAAACGTACTCCTGGCGCTGGACGTCAAAGGGGTCTTGGATAACATGAGCCACGAAGCCTTTTTAAAAGAGCTAAACCACCTCAACAGCGCGGTGACAGAATACGCAGCTACGTTAAGGCCTATCCAACCGACGGCCACGGTGGGACTGGGCGACCTGCACAGCGACATGTTCCATAACCCCAACAAAGGAACGCCGCAGGGATTGGACATCTCACCCATACTTTCTAACATCGCTATGATCGGGTTGCCCTGCAAGCTTGAAAAAATCGAAGGCATCCAACACGCCATCTACGCCGACGACATCACAGTCAGGACCAACTAGGGCTCGCTCAGCCAAAAGGAAGACTGCGTGCAGGTGGCAGCCACATGCGTGGAAGAATACGTCAGAGAAAGAGGCCTCACCTGCTCTACGGAGGAGTCCAAACTTTTGAGAGTAAGGAGAGGAAAGAAGACGGAAGAAAGCCTCAGCACCAACATTGAGGGACAGAGGATACCGGAGAAAGACCAGATCAGGATCTTTGGCATGTGGGTCAAAGACCCCAGAGATGCTCTCACACACTCAGCCTCCAAACAACAGCGCAAGTCGCAAGAATGATAACCCCTAGAGTTGCAAAAGAGAAGCGGCATGAAGGAGCGAGACACGATCAAGCTGGTCAGGAGCCTCGTGATCAGCCGAGTCACGTATTCCCTTCCGTACCACAACACCAACAATGGTGAAAGGGATCAAGCCTACACCGTCAGAAGAAAAGCGTACAAGACAGCTCTCCGTCTCCCATCCAATACAGCAACAGGAAGCTGCTCAGCGTCGGAGTTCACAACACCTTCGAAGAGCTCAGGGAAGCACAACTGGCAACCCAGAGAGACAGACTCCAGCAGACCTCCTCTGGCAGAGCGCTGCTATTAAAATTAGGGTATCCCGAAATTAAAAGATTAGAACGAAAAACGGCGAGCATACCAGACTATATCCGCTGCACGCTTAAGGTAAGCTCGCAGCAAAAAAACATGTAACCGAACCTACACGCAGCGAGGCGAAACGCCCGAGCAAAATATTGTTCTTGGTGGAGGAGCCGGGTAACGATCTCAGCAACAAAACGGCGCAGCAACAACTTGAGCAGCCCCGCCGGCGTCGTCGCCTTGCCGGCCTGGAACCGCTGACCGAAACCATGCAGTCTCCCGAAGAGCCATCCGCAGCACGAAGTGACGCTGCGATCCAAGTTTCAGACCAGCGTGTGGCCACAGCGACCGGTTCAACGCAGCACTATCGGGAGCCTCGCAGTTTCGCCGGAGCAGCAGGCGAGGACGTGGAGGAATGGCTGACCCATTACAAAAGGGTGAGCCGCTATAACCGCTGGGACGCCGCCACTCAGCTAGCCAACGTGGTCTTCTTTCTGACCCATACAGCTTTGGTGTGGTTTGAGAACCACGAGGACTCCTTCACCACCTGGGACCGCTTCGTAACTGAACTGCGACAGTGTTTTGGCGATTGCCTCGCGCGCCGCAAGCGGGCCGAACAAACGCTGGCACACAGGGCTCAGTTACCGGGCGAAACGTGCACGACCTACATAGAAGAAATACTTAAGTTATGCAAAACAACGAACGCTAATATGACCGAGGATGATAAAGTAGGACATCTTCTGAAGGGAATTGCAGAAGATGTGTACAATTTTCTAATCACCAAAGATGACTTGGGGGCCGTCTCAGACGTCATTCGGCACGTCCGCACATTCGAGACGTTGAAGACTCGTCGTATTACGCCTAAATTTGGGCGACTGGCTAACGTTCCAACTGTGGCCAGCGTCGAAGAGCGTTTTACGGATCTCTCAACGACGATCCGCCAGATCGTTCGCGAGGAACTTCTGAGATTCGAGCCCCATGCACGGTGTCCTCCATCTGTGCCGTCTGAAGTTCCCGTTTATCAAAGTTCTCCATTAGTAGCCCCCTCGATGCCTGGGCTGAGTTCTGTAAACACTGCACACACGTCCAGGTTCGGTGGACCCAGTCATCCCTATCACTCCTACCCACGCTCGGCGGACTTCGAATTGAACTACGATCCAGATTATGAACATCGTTCAAGACCGCCTGCACCCTCCTTCCGGCGCCCAGCCAGAAGGCCTGAGGACGCGCGTGGGTATTCAGTGCTTCCCGCCTCGTCAGAGTCTTCAAGCGAACAAGCTCCTCGTCGCACCGCTCCCGTTTGCCGCCGCTGCGGCATCGAGGGGCACATTGCTCGCTATTGCCGCCGCCGTCCACCACCTCGATACGAGCGGCCCGTCCATCCTCCTCCACCGGTCCTCCTCCTGGTCTTCTTCACCCGGTGACGCCTCCCAGATCTCCTTTTGAGAAGGTTGGGATAGACCTCTTGGGACCTTTTCCCAAGTCCCATGGCTGCAACCGCTGGATTGTCGTCTGTACAGATTACCACACTCGTTACTGTGAGACAGCTGCTCTCCCCTCGGCTACTGCATTTAACGTCTCTGTCTTTCTGCTGCATTCTGTGATCCTGCGCCATGGACCCCCGCGAGTCGTAATCAGCGACCGTGGCCGCCAGTTCACCGCCGATATTGTTGAAGCACTCCTTCGATTGTGCACAGTGCAGTTCAGACATTCTACCCCCTATCATCCACAAACCAATGGTTTAACGGAGCGAACCAACCGGACACTCACCAACATGCTTTCCATGTACGTCGCTCCTGACCACAAAGACTGGGACTCCATCCTACCTTTTATCACATACGCATACAACACCGCTCAACACGAAACTACGGGTTACAGTCCGTTCTTCCTCCTCTATGCCCGCTCTCCACGACACACCCTGGACACTATACTTCCGTTCTCCACCGACGATGACCCTGGCATCGCTGAGATCCTCTGCAATGCTGAAGAAGCCCGCCAACTAGCCCGCCTGAGAACTCTCGCCTCACAGGACCGCTCCAAAGCCCGCTACGACGACCATCATCGCCGAGTCACCTACCTCCCTGGCGAGTTGGTCTGGGTTTGGCGTCCACTCAGGAAGCGTGGCTTAAGCCAGAAACTGCTCGCGAACTATACCGGTCCCTATGTCATCTTGGAGCGACTCAGTGACCTCACTTATAGGATTGCGCGCGTCACCGCAAGCGGCCGACGTTCTGCCCGCACAGAACTCACCCATGTCGCGCGGCTGAAACTTTGTCATCCACGTGCCGATGCCTGACTCGCCCAGCGGGCTTCGCCTGCGACGGGGGAAGTGTTACGGGATTGGAGAAACGCAGGAAGGGCAAGGCCGGAGAACAAACGAAGAAGAGGTTGAGAGTGTTGTGCCCCGCTGGACGCTGATTCCCGCTCGCCGATCGAACCTCTCGCCGCTGGCCTGTTGAACCAGCTAAAACACCCCGGCTATAAAGATTATAGCCGTAACAATATATAGAAAAGTATGTGGCAGGAAGGGCGAATACGGTATATACCGACGCCGCGCGATACCCGTACAAAATGGGAAAGATAAAGCAGAAAGCCGTAGCTGCAGTGGCAAATTCGAACTATAAGGAAATCGCTTGCGCATCCGCATGTGATTGTACAATAACCGGAGGAGAAAAAATGGCTGTTGCTCTAGCGGCCGTGGAGGGATATAGCGCAAACAGACCCCAAGTAATCCTCAGAGACTCCAAAGAGGCATGCCGTAAATATACGAACGGCAGAATCAGTCGGAAAGCACTTCGCATTCTCCTTAGCGCAGACTTTCCCAAAGAACCAGTCAGACACACTATATTCTGGATACCGGCCAGGACACACTGGAATCGAGGGCAACTAGAGGGCCGACGAAGTAGCTCGCGAGCACACGAACCGAGCGCTTCAACACGCGGCCCCTGAGGAGTTCTCGCGGGTAGTCACGGAGTATTCGGAGATATTGAATTATTACAGAGGAATGAGGGCAAGGATATCCTCCCCACCCAAAACCTTTTAAATCAACAAGAAGCAGTATACTCTGCAAACGGGAACGTTTCCGAAGTTAGTTTTCTAAGAAATATGGTACGGGGCCAAGCCCACCCTTTGTCATATCACGTGGGGATGCAAAAGAAACGAGTCTTTCCATAGAATACAAAGACCAAGTACGGTACAGTGGGAGAGTTTGCTCTTCAGCGGCAACCTGGTTCACCAGAGAGAACTGGTCATCCATGCCCAGCGAGCAGCCAAACTCAGCGGTACCCTCGAAAAGGGGCGCCGACCTCTGTTGACTGTAATAACCTGTAAAATAGAGCAAATAAAGTTTATCCCTTCCTATCCTATCTTTAACGTGCACAGACATCGCAGACTAGACGGGCCTCTAGAATTTCGCCTCCATCGAAATTCGACCGCGAAGAGCAGAAAGCAATTTTAGGTATTTTGAGTTAAGGGCACTGGAGAGGTTGCTTTGCCTGCAAGCTCCTCCAAAGTGGACAGGCACCCCTTTTCGGTGGCCTGTAGGTTAGGTTAGGTTAGGTTAGGTTAGGTTAGGTTAGGTTAGGTTAGGTTAGGTTAGGTTAGGTTAGGTTTATTGGGTTTAATGTCCCAAAAAGTAAAGGGCTCCAGAAATTTCGGCCAACTGGGGTTGGGTGGTTACGAAGAGATTACAGCTTTACATGGATGAAGACCTGTACCCACATAGTATGTTCGGCTTTCGAGCCAAGCTATCCTCCCAATACGTTCTCGTACAGATCAAGTTAGAGGTCCTCAGTAATATCCCGTACAACGGAGAAAACGTACTCCTGGCGCTGGACGTCAAAGGCGTCTTGGATAACATGAGCCACGAAGCCTTCATAAAAAAGCTAAACCACCTCAACAGCGCGGTGACAGAATACGCAGCTACGTTAAGGCCTATCCAACCGACGGCCACGGTGGGACTGGGCGACCTGCACAGCGACATGTTCCATAACCCCAACAAAGGAACGCCGCAGGGATCGGACATCTCACCCATACTTTCTAACATCGCTATGATCGGGTTGCCCTGCAAGCTTGAAAAAATCGAAGGCATCCAACACGCCATCTACGCCGACGACATCACAGTCAGGACCAACTAGGGCTCGCTCAGCCAAAAGGAAGACTGCTTGCAGGTGGCAGCCACATGCGTGGAAGAATACGTCAGAGAAAGAGGCCTCACCTGCTCAACGCAGGAGTCCAAACTTTTGAGAGTAAGGAGAGGAAAGAAGACGGAAGAAAGCCTCAGCACCAACATTGAGGGACAGAGGATACCGGAGAAAGACCAGATCAGGATCTTTGGCATGTGGGTCAAAGACCCCAGAGATGCTCTCACACACTCAGCCTCCAAACAAGAGCGCAAGTCGCAAGAATGATAACCCCTAGAGTTGCAAAAGAGAAGCGGCATGAAGGAGCGAGACACGATCAAGCATGTCAGGAGCCTCGTGATCAGCCGAGTCACGTATTCCCTTCCGTACCACAACACCAACAATGGTGAAAGGGATCAAGCCTACACCGTCAGAAGAAAAGCGTACAAGACAGCTCTCCGTCTCCCATCCAATACAGCAACAGGAAGCTGCTCAGCGTCGGAGTTCACAACACCTTCGAAGAGCTCAGGGAAGCACAACTGGCAACCCAGAGAGACAGACTCCAGCAGACTTCCTCTGGCAGAGCGCTGCTATTAAAATTAGGGTATCCCGAAATTCAAAGATTAGAACGAAAAACGGCGAGCATACCAGACTATATCCGCTGCACGCTTAAGGTAAGCTCGCAGCAAAAAAACATGTAACCGAACGTACACGCAGCGAGGCGAAACGCCCGAGCAAAATATATAGAAAAGTATGTGGCAGGAAGGGCGAATACGGTATATACCGACGCCGCGCGATACCCGTACAAAATGGGAAAGATAAAGCAGAAAGCCGTAGCTGCAGTGGTAAATTCGAACTATAAGGAAATCGCTTGCGCATACGCATGTGATTGTACAATAACAGGAGGAGAAAAAATGGCTGTTGCTCTAGCGGCCGTGGAGGGATATAGCGCAAACAGACCCCAAGTAATCCTCAGAGACTCCAAAGAGGCATGCCGTAAATATACGAACGGCAGAATCAGTCGGAAAGCACTTCGCATTCTCCTTAGCGCAGACTTTCCCAAAGAACCAGTCAGACACACTATATTCTGGATACCGGCCGGGACACACTGGAATCGAGGGCAACTAGAGGGCTGACGAAGTAGCTCGCGAGCACACGAACCGAGCGCTTCAACACGCGGCCCCTGAGGAGTTCTCGCGGGTAGTCACGGAGTATTCGGAGATATTGAATTATTACAGAGGAATGAGGGCAAGGATATCCTCCCCACCCAAAACCTTTTAAATCAACAAGAAGCAGTATACTCTGCAAACGGGAACGTTTCCGAAGTTAGTTTTCTAAGAAATATGGTACGGGGCCAAGCCCACCCTTTGTCATATCACGTGGGGATGCAAAAGAAACGAGTCTTTCCATAGAATACAAAGACCAAGTGCGGTACAGTGGGAGAGTTTGCTCTTCAGCGGCAACCTGGTTCACCAGAGAACTGGTCATCCATGCCCAGCGAGCAGCCAAACTCAGCGGTACCCTCGAAAAGGGGCGCCGACCTCTGTTGACTGTAATAACCTGTAAAATAGAGCAAATAAAGTTTATCCCTTCCTATCCCATCTTTAACGTGCACAGACATCGCAGACTAGACGGGCCTCTAGAATTTCGCCTCCATCGAAATTCGACCGCGAAGAGCAGAAAGCAATATTAGGTATTTTGAGTTAAGTGCACTGGAGAGGTTGCTTTGCCTGCAAGCTCCTCCAAAGTGGACAGGCACCCCTTTTCGGTGGCCTGTAGGTTTGGTTTAGGTTAGGTTAGGTTAGGTTAGGTTAGGTTAGGTTAGGTTAGGTTAGGTTAGGTTAGGTTAGGTTAGGTTAGGTTAGGTTAGGTTAGGTTAGGTTAGGTTAGGTTAGGTTAGGTTAGGTTTATTGGGTTTAATGTCCCAAAAAGTAAAGGGCTCCAGAAATTTCGGCCAACTGGGGTTGGGTGGTTACGAAGAGATTACAGCTTTACATGGATGAAGACCTGTACCCACATAGTATGTTCGGCTTTCGAGCCAAGCTATCCTCCCAATACGTTCTCGTACAGATCAAGTTAGAGGTCCTCAGTAATATCCCGTACAACGGAGAAAACGTACTCCTGGCGCTGGACGTCAAAGGCGTCTTGGATAACATGAGCCACGAAGCCTTCATAAAAAAGCTAAACCACCTCAACAGCGCGGTGACAGAATACGCAGCTACGTTAAGGCCTATCCAACCGACGGCCACGGTGGGACTGGGCGACCTGCACAGCGACATGTTCCATAACCCCAACAAAGGAACGCCGCAGGGATCGGACATCTCACCCATACTTTCTAACATCGCTATGATCGGGTTGCCCTGCAAGCTTGAAAAAATCGAAGGCATCCAACACGCCATCTACGCCGACGACATCACAGTCAGGACCAACTAGGGCTCGCTCAGCCAAAAGGAAGACTGCTTGCAGGTGGCAGCCACATGCGTGGAAGAATACGTCAGAGAAAGAGGCCTCACCTGCTCAACGGAGGAGTCCAAACTTTTGAGAGTAAGGAGAGGAAAGAAGACGGAAGAAAGCCTCAGCACCAACATTGAGGGACAGAGGATACCGGAGAAAGAGCAGATCAGGATCTTTGGCATGTGGGTCAAAGACCCCAGATATGCTCTCACACACTCAGCCTCCAAACAACAGCGCAAGTCGCAAGAATGATAACCCCTAGAGTTGCAAAAGAGAAGCGGCATGAAGGAGCGAGACACGATCAAGCATGTCAGGAGCCTCGTGATCAGCCGAGTCACGTATTCCCTTCCGTACCACAACACCAACAATGGTGAAAGGGATCAAGCCTACACCGTCAGAAGAAAAGCGTACAAGACAGCTCTCCGTCTCCCATCCAATACAGCAACAGGAAGCTGCTCAGCGTCGGAGTTCACAACACCTTCGAAGAGCTCAGGGAAGCACAACTGGCAACCCAGAGAGACAGACTCCAGCAGACTTCCTCTGGCAGAGCGCTGCTATTAAAATTAGGGTATCCCGAAATTAAAAGATTAGAACGAAAAACGGCGAGCATACCAGACTATATCCGCTGCACGCTTAAGGTAAGCTCGCAGCAAAAAAACATGTAACCGAACGTACACGCAGCGAGGCGAAACGCCCGAGCAAAATATATAGAAAAGTATGTGGCAGGAAGGGCGAATACGGTATATACCGACGCCGCGCGATACCCGTACAAAATGGGAAAGATAAAGCAGAAAGCCGTAGCTGCAGTGGTAAATTCGAACTATAAGGAAATCGCTTGCGCATACGCATGTGATTGTACAATAACAGGAGGAGAAAAAATGGCTGTTGCTCTAGCGGCCGTGGAGGGATATAGCGCAAACAGACCCCAAGTAATCCTCAGAGACTCCAAAGAGGCATGCCGTAAATATACGAACGGCAGAATCAGTCGGAAAGCACTTCGCATTCTCCTTAGCGCAGACTTTCCCAAAGAACCAGTCAGACACACTATATTCTGGATACCGGCCGGGACACACTGGAATCGAGGGCAACTAGAGGGCTGACGAAGTAGCTCGCGAGCACACGAACCGAGCGCTTCAACACGCGGCCCCTGAGGAGTTCTCGCGGGTAGTCACGGAGTATTCGGAGATATTGAATTATTACAGAGGAATGAGGGCAAGGATATCCTCCCCACCCAAAACCTTTTAAATCAACAAGAAGCAGTATACTCTGCAAACGGGAACGTTTCCGAAGTTAGTTTTCTAAGAAATATGGTACGGGGCCAAGCCCACCCTTTGTCATATCACGTGGGGATGCAAAAGAAACGAGTCTTTCCATAGAATACAAAGACCAAGTGCGGTACAGTGGGAGAGTTTGCTCTTCAGCGGCAACCTGGTTCACCAGAGAACTGGTCATCCATGCCCAGCGAGCAGCCAAACTCAGCGGTACCCTCGAAAAGGGGCGCCGACCTCTGTTGACTGTAATAACCTGTAAAATAGAGCAAATAAAGTTTATCCCTTCCTATCCTATCTTTAACGTGCACAGACATCGCAGACTAGACGGACCTCTAGAATTTCGCCTCCATCGAAATTCGACCGCGAAGAGCAGAAAGCAATATTAGGTATTTTGAGTTAAGTGCACTGGAGAGGTTGCTTTGCCTGCAAGCTCCTCCAAAGTGGACAGGCACCCCTTTTCGGTGGCCTGTAGGTTTGGTTTAGGTTAGGTTAGGTTAGGTTAGGTTAGGTTAGGTTAGGTTAGGTTAGGTTAGGTTAGGTTAGGTTAGGTTAGGTTAGGTTTATTTTGTTTAATGTCCCAAAAAGTAAAGGGCTCCAGAAATTTCGGCCAACTGGGGTTGGGTGGTTACGAAGAGATTACAGCTTTACATGGATGAAGACCTGTACCCACATAGTATGTTCGGCTTTCGAGCCAAGCTATCCTCCCAATACGTTCTCGTACAGATCAAGTTAGAGGTCCTCAGTAATATCCCGTACAACGGAGAAAACGTACTCCTGGCGCTGGACGTCAAAGGCGTCTTGGATAACATGAGCCACGAAGCCTTCATAAAAAAGCTAAACCACCTCAACAGCGCGGTGAGAGAATACGCAGCTACGTTAAGGCCTATCCAACCGACGGCCACGGTGGGACTGGGCGACCTGCACAGCGACATGTTCCATAACCCCAACAAAGGAACGCCGCAGGGATCGGACATGTCACCCATACTTTCTAACATCGCTATGATCGGGTTGCCCTGCAAGCTTGAAAAAATCGAAGGCATCCAACACGCCATCTACGCCGACGACATCACAGTCAGGACCAACTAGGGCTCGCTCAGCCAAAAGGAAGACTGCTTGCGGGTGGCAGCCACATGCGTGGAAGAATACGTCAGAGAAAGAGGCCTCACCTGCTCAACGGAGGAGTCCAAACTTTTGAGAGTAAGGAGAGGAAAGAAGACGGAAGAAAGCCTCAGCACCAGCATTGAGGGACAGATTATACCGGAGAAAGACCAGATCAGGATCTTTGGCATGTGGGTCAAAGACCCCAGAGATGCTCTCACACACTCAGCCTCCAAACAACAGCGCAAGTCGCAAGAATGATAACCCCTAGAGTTGCAAAAGAGAAGCGGCATGAAGGAGCGAGACACGATCAAGCTGGTCAGGGGCCTCGTGATCAGCCGAGTCACGTATTCCCTTCCGTACCACAACACCAACAATGGTGAAAGGGATCAAGCCTACACCGTCAGAAGAAAAGCGTACAAGACAGCTCTCCGTCTCCCATCCAATACAGCAACAGGAAGCTGCTCAGCGTCGGAGTTCACAACACCTTCGAAGAGCTCAGGGAAGCACAACTGGCAACCCAGAGAGACAGACTCCAGCAGACTTCCTCTGGCAGAGCGCTGCTATTAAAATTAGGGTATCCCGAAATTAAAAGATTAGAACGAAAAACGGCGAGCATACCAGACTATATCCGCTGCACGCTTAAGGTAAGCTCGCAGCAAAAAAACATGTAACCGAACGTACACGCAGCGAGGCGAAACGCCCGAGCAAAATATATAGAAAAGTATGTGGCAGGAAGGGCGAATACGGTATATACCGACGCCGCGCGATACCCGTACAAAATGGGAAAGATAAAGCAGAAAGCCGTAGCTGCAGTGGTAAATTCGAACTATAAGGAAATCGCTTGCGCATACGCATGTGATTGTACAATAACAGGAGGAGAAAAAATGGCTGTTGCTCTAGCGGCCGTGGAGGGATATAGCGCAAACAGACCCCAAGTAATCCTCAGAGACTCCAAAGAGGCATGCCGTAAATATACGAACGGCAGAATCAGTCGGAAAGCACTTCGCATTCTCCTTAGCGCAGACTTTCCCAAAGAACCAGTCAGACACACTATATTCTGGATACCGGCCGGGACACACTGGAATCGAGGGCAACTAGAGGGCTGACGAAGTAGCTCGCGAGCACACGAACCGAGCGCTTCAACACGCGGCCCCTGAGGAGTTCTCGCGGGTAGTCACGGAGTATTCGGAGATATTGAATTATTACAGAGGAATGAGGGCAAGGATATCCTCCCCACCCAAAACCTTTTAAATCAACAAGAAGCAGTATACTCTGCAAACGGGAACGTTTCCGAAGTTAGTTTTCTAAGAAATATGGTACGGGGCCAAGCCCACCCTTTGTCATATCACGTGGGGATGCAAAAGAAACGAGTCTTTCCATAGAATACAAAGACCAAGTGCGGTACAGTGGGAGAGTTTGCTCTTCAGCGGCAACATGGTTCACCAGAGAACTGGTCATCCATGCCCAGCGAGCAGCCAAATTCAGCGGGACCCTCGAAAAGGGGCGCCGACCTCTGTTGACTGTAATAACCTGTAAAATAGAGCAAATAAAGTTTATCCCTTCCTATCCTATCTTTAACGTGCACAGACATCGCAGACTAGACGGGCCTCTAGAATTTCGCCTCCATCGAAATTCGACCGCGAAGAGCAGAAAGCAATATTAGGTATTTTGAGTTAAGTGCACTGGAGAGGTTGCTTTGCCTGCAAGCTCCTCCAAAGTGGACAGGCACCCCTTTTCGGTGGCCTGTAGGTTTGGTTTAGGTTAGGTTAGGTTAGGTTAGGTTAGGTTAGGTTAGGTTAGGTTAGGTTAGGTTAGGTTAGGTTAGGTTAGGTTAGGTTAGGTTAGGTTAGGTTAGGTTAGGTTTATTGGGTTTAATGTCCCAAAAAGTAAAGGGCTCCAGAAATTTCGGCCAACTGGGGTTGGGTGGTTACGAAGAGATTACAGCTTTACATGGATGAAGACCTGTACCCACATAGTATGTTCGGCTTTCGAGCCAAGCTATCCTCCCAATACGTTCTCGTACAGATCAAGTTAGAGGTCCTCAGTAATATCCCGTACAACGGAGAAAACGTACTCCTGGCGCTGGACGTCAAAGGCGTCTTGGATAACATGAGCCACGAAGCCTTCATAAAAAAGCTAAACCACCTCAACAGCGCGGTGACAGAATACGCAGCTACGTTAAGGCCTATCCAACCGACGGCCACGGTGGGACTGGGCGACCTGCACAGCGACATGTTCCATAACCCCAACAAAGGAACGCCGCAGGGATCGGACATCTCACCCATACTTTCTAACATCGCTATGATCGGGTTGCCCTGCAAGCTTGAAAAAATCGAAGGCATCCAACACGCCATCTACGCCGACGACATCACAGTCAGGACCAACTAGGGCTCGCTCAGCCAAAAGGAAGACTGCTTGCAGGTGGCAGCCACATGCGTGGAAGAATACGTCAGAGAAAGAGGCCTCACCTGCTCAACGGAGGAGTCCAAACTTTTGAGAGTAAGGAGAGGAAAGAAGACGGAAGAAAGCCTCAGCACCAACATTGAGGGACAGAGGATACCGGAGAAAGACCAGATCAGGATCTTTGGCATGTGGGTCAAAGACCCCAGAGATGCTCTCACACACTCAGCCTCCAAACAACAGCGCAAGTCGCAAGAATGATAACCCCTAGAGTTGCAAAAGAGAAGCGGCATGAAGGAGCGAGACACGATCAAGCATGTCAGGAGCCTCGTGATCAGCCGAGTCACGTATTCCCTTCCGTACCACAACACCAACAATGGTGAAAGGGATCAAGCCTACACCGTCAGAAGAAAAGCGTACAAGACAGCTCTCCGTCTCCCATCCAATACAGCAACAGGAAGCTGCTCAGCGTCGGAGTTCACAACACCTTCGAAGAGCTCAGGGAAGCACAACTGGCAACCCAGAGAGACAGACTCCAGCAGACTTCCTCTGGCAGAGCGCTGCTATTAAAATTAGGGTATCCCGAAATTAAAAGATTAGAACGAAAAACGGCGAGCATACCAGACTATATCCGCTGCACGCTTAAGGTAAGCTCGCAGCAAAAAAACATGTAACCGAACGTACACGCAGCGAGGCGAAACGCCCGAGCAAAATATATAGAAAAGTATGTGGCAGGAAGGGCGAATACGGTATATACCGACGCCGCGCGATACCCGTACAAAATGGGAAAGATAAAGCAGAAAGCCGTAGCTGCAGTGGTAAATTCGAACTATAAGGAAATCGCTTGCGCATACGCATGTGATTGTACAATAACAGGAGGAGAAAAAATGGCTGTTGCTCTAGCGGCCGTGGAGGGATATAGCGCAAACAGACCCCAAGTAATCCTCAGAGACTCCAAAGAGGCATGCCGTAAATATACGAACGGCAGAATCAGTCGGAAATCACTTCGCATTCTCCTTAGCGCAGACTTTCCCAAAGAACCAGTCAGACACACTATATTCTGGATACCGGCCGGGACACACTGGAATCGAGGGCAACTAGAGGGCTGACGAAGTAACTCGCGAGCACACGAACCGAGCGCTTCAACACGCGGCCCCTGAGGAGTTCTCGCGGGTAGTCACGGAGTATTCGGAGATATTGAATTATTACAGAGGAATGAGGGCAAGGATATCCTCCCCACCCAAAACCTTTTAAATCAACAAGAAGCAGTATACTCTGCAAACGGGAACGTTTCCGAAGTTAGTTTTCTAAGAAATACGGTACGGGGCCAAGCCCACCCTTTGTCATATCACGTGGGGATGCAAAAGAAACGAGTCTTTCCATAGAATACAAAGACCAAGTGCGGTACAGTGGGAGAGTTTGCTCTTCAGCGGCAACCTGGTTCACCAGAGAGAACTGGTCATCCATGCCCAGCGAGCAGCGAAACTCAGCGGTACCCTCGAAAAGGGGCGCCGACCTCTGTTGACCGTAATAACCTGTAAAATAGAGCAAATAAAGTTTATCCCTTCCTATCCTATCTTTAACGTGCACAGACATCGCAGACTAGACGGGCCTCTAGAATTTCGCCTCCATCGAAATTCGACCGCGAAGAGCAGAAAGCAATATTAGGTATTTTGAGTTAAGTGCACTGGAGAGGTTGCTTTGCCTGCAAGCTCCTCCAAAGTGGACAGGCACCCCTTTTCGGTGGCCTGTAGGTTTGGTTTAGGTTAGGTTAGGTTAGGTTAGGTTAGGTTAGGTTAGGTTAGGTTAGGTTAAGTTAGGTTAGGTTAGGTTAGGTTAGGTTAGGTTAGGTTAGGTTAGGTTAGGTTAGGTTAGGTTAGGTTAGGTTAGGTTTATTGGGTTTAATGTCCCAAAAAGTAAAGGGCTCCAGAAATTTCGGCCAACTGGGGTTGGGTGGTTACGAAGAGATTACAGCTTTACATGGATGAAGACCTGTACCCACATAGTATGTTCGGCTTTCGAGCCAAGCTATCCTCCCAATACGTTCTCGTACAGATCAAGTTAGAGGTCCTCAGTAATATCCCGTACAACGGAGAAAACGTACTCCTGGCGCTGGACGTCAAAGGCGTCTTGGATAACATGAGCCACGAAGCCTTCATAAAAAAGCTAAACCACCTCAACAGCGCGGTGACAGAATACGCAGCTACGTTAAGGCCTATCCAACCGACGGCCACGGTGGGACTGGGCGACCTGCACAGCGACATGTTCCATAACCCCAACAAAGGAACGCCGCAGGGATCGGACATCTCACCCATACTTTCTAACATCGCTATGATCGGGTTGCCCTGCAAGCTTGAAAAAATCGAAGGCATCCAACACGCCATCTACGCCGACGACATCACAGTCAGGACCAACTAGGGCTCGCTCAGCCAAAAGGAAGACTGCTTGCAGGTGGCAGCCACATGCGTGGAAGAATACGTCAGAGAAAGAGGCCTCACCTGCTCAACGGAGGAGTCCAAACTTTTGAGAGTAAGGAGAGGAAAGAAGACGGAAGAAAGCCTCAGCACCAACATTGAGGGACAGAGGATACCGGAGAAAGACCAGATCAGGATCTTTGGCATGTGGGTCAAAGACCCCAGAGATGCTCTCACACACTCAGCCTCCAAACAACAGCGCAAGTCGCAAGAATGATAACCCCTAGAGTTGCAAAAGAGAAGCGGCATGAAGGAGCGAGACACGATCAAGCATGTCAGGAGCCTCGTGATCAGCCGAGTCACGTATTCCCTTCCGTACCACAACACCAACAATGGTGAAAGGGATCAAGCCTACACCGTCAGAAGAAAAGCGTACAAGACAGCTCTCCGTCTCCCATCCAATACAGCAACAGGAAGCTGCTCAGCGTCGGAGTTCACAACACCTTCGAAGAGCTCAGGGAAGCACAACTGGCAACCCAGAGAGACAGACTCCAGCAGACTTCCTCTGGCAGAGCGCTGCTATTAAAATTAGGGTATCCCGAAATTAAAAGATTAGAACGAAAAACGGCGAGCATACCAGACTATATCCGCTGCACGCTTAAGGTAAGCTCGCAGCAAAAAAACATGTAACCGAACGTACACGCAGCGAGGCGAAACGCCCGAGCAAAATATATAGAAAAGTATGTGGCAGGAAGGGCGAATACGGTATATACCGACGCCGCGCGATACCCGTACAAAATGGGAAAGATAAAGCAGAAAGCCGTAGCTGCAGTGGTAAATTCGAACTATAAGGAAATCGCTTGCGCATACGCATGTGATTGTACAATAACAGGAGGAGAAAAAATGGCTGTTGCTCTAGCGGCCGTGGAGGGATATAGCGCAAACAGACCCCAAGTAATCCTCAGAGACTCCAAAGAGGCATGCCGTAAATATACGAACGGCAGAATCAGTCGGAAAGCACTTCGCATTCTCCTTAGCGCAGACTTTCCCAAAGAACCAGTCAGACACACTATATTCTGGATACCGGCCGGGACACACTGGAATCGAGGGCAACTAGAGGGCTGACGAAGTAGCTCGCGAGCACACGAACCGAGCGCTTCAACACGCGGCCCCTCAGGAGTTCTCGCGGGTAGTCACGGAGTATTCGGAGATATTGAATTATTACAGAGGAATGAGGGCAAGGATATCCTCCCCACCCAAAACCTTTTAAATCAACAAGAAGCAGTATACTCTGCAAACGGGAACGTTTCCGAAGTTAGTTTTCTAAGAAATATGGTACGGGGCCAAGCCCACCCTTTGTCATATCACGTGGGGATGCAAAAGAAACGAGTCTTTCCATAGAATACAAAGACCAAGTGCGGTACAGTGGGAGAGTTTGCTCTTCAGCGGCAACATGGTTCACCAGAGAACTGGTCATCCATGCCCAGCGAGCAGCCAAACTCAGCGGTACCCTCGAAAAGGGGCGCCGACCTCTGTTGACTGTAATAACCTGTAAAATAGAGCAAATAAAGTTTATCCCTTCCTATCCTATCTTTAACGTGCACAGACATCGCAGACTAGACGGGCCTCTAGAATTTCGCCTCCATCGAAATTCGACCGCGAAGAGCAGAAAGCAATATTAGGTATTTTGAGTTAAGTGCACTGGAGAGGTTGCTTTGCCTGCAAGCTCCTCCAAAGTGGACAGGCACCCCTTTTCGGTGGCCTGTAGGTTTGGTTTAGGTTAGGTTAGGTTAGGTTAGGTTAGGTTAGGTTAGGTTAGGTTAGGTTAGGTTAGGTTAGGTTAGGTTAGGTTAGGTTAGGTTTATTGGGTTTAATGTCCCAAAAAGTAAAGGGCTCCAGAAATTTCGGCCAACTGGGGTTGGGTGGTTACGAAGAGATTACAGCTTTACATGGATGAAGACCTGTACCCACATAGTATGTTCGGCTTTCGAGCCAAGCTATCCTCCCAATACGTTCTCGTACAGATCAAGTTAGAGGTCCTCAGTAATATCCCGTACAACGGAGAAAACGTACTCCTGGCGCTGGACGTCAAAGGCGTCTTGGATAACATGAGCCACGAAGCCTTCATAAAAAAGCTAAACCACCTCAACAGCGCGGTGACAGAATACGCAGCTACGTTAAGGCCTATCCAACCGACGGCCACGGTGGGACTGGGCGACCTGCACAGCGACATGTTCCATAACCCCAACAAAGGAACGCCGCAGGGATCGGACATCTCACCCATACTTTCTAACATCGCTATGATCGGGTTGCCCTGCAAGCTTGAAAAAATCGAAGGCATCCAACACGCCATCTACGCCGACGACATCACAGTCAGGACCAACTAGGGCTCGCTCAGCCAAAAGGAAGACTGCTTGCAGGTGGCAGCCACATGCGTGGAAGAATACGTCAGAGAAAGAGGCCTCACCTGCTCAACGGAGGAGTCCAAACTTTTGAGAGTAAGGAGAGGAAAGAAGACGGAAGAAAGCCTCAGCACCAACATTGAGGGACAGAGGATACCGGAGAAAGACCAGATCAGGATCTTTGGCATGTGGGTCAAAGACCCCAGAGATGCTCTCACACACTCAGCCTCCAAACAACAGCGCAAGTCGCAAGAATGATAACCCCTAGAGTTGCAAAAGAGAAGCGGCATGAAGGAGCGAGACACGATCAAGCATGTCAGGAGCCTCGTGATCAGCCGAGTCACGTATTCCCTTCCGTACCACAACACCAACAATGGTGAAAGGGATCAAGCCTACACCGTCAGAAGAAAAGCGTACAAGACAGCTCTCCGTCTCCCATCCAATACAGCAACAGGAAGCTGCTCAGCGTCGGAGTTCACAACACCTTCGAAGAGCTCAGGGAAGCACAACTGGCAACCCAGAGAGACAGACTCCAGCAGACTTCCTCTGGCAGAGCGCTGCTATTAAAATTAGGGTATCCCGAAATTAAAAGATTAGAACGAAAAACGGCGAGCATACCAGACTATATCCGCTGCACGCTTAAGGTAAGCTCGCAGCAAAAAAACATGTAACCGAACGTACACGCAGCGAGGCGAAACGCCCGAGCAAAATATATAGAAAAGTATGTGGCAGGAAGGGCGAATACGGTATATACCGACGCCGCGCGATACCCGTACAAAATGGGAAAGATAAAGCAGAAAGCCGTAGCTGCAGTGGTAAATTCGAACTATAAGGAAATCGCTTGCGCATACGCATGTGATTGTACAATAACAGGAGGAGAAAAAATGGCTGTTGCTCTAGCGGCCGTGGAGGGATATAGCGCAAACAGACCCCAAGTAATCCTCAGAGACTCCAAAGAGGCATGCCGTAAATATACGAACGGCAGAATCAGTCGGAAAGCACTTCGCATTCTCCTTAGCGCAGACTTTCCCAAAGAACCAGTCAGACACACTATATTCTGGATACCGGCCGGGACACACTGGAATCGAGGGCAACTAGAGGGCTGACGAAGTAGCTCGCGAGCACACGAACCGAGCGCTTCAACACGCGGCCCCTGAGGAGTTCTCGCGGGTAGTCACGGAGTATTCGGAGATATTGAATTATTACAGAGGAATGAGGGCAAGGATATCCTCCCCACCCAAAACCTTTTAAATCAACAAGAAGCAGTATACTCTGCAAACGGGAACGTTTCCGAAGTTAGTTTTCTAAGAAATATGGTACGGGGCCAAGCCCACCCTTTGTCATATCACGTGGGGATGCAAAAGAAACGAGTCTTTCCATAGAATACAAAGACCAAGTGCGGTACAGTGGGAGAGTTTGCTCTTCAGCGGCAACATGGTTCACCAGAGAACTGGTCATCCATGCCCAGCGAGCAGCCAAATTCAGCGGGACCCTCGAAAAGGGGCGCCGACCTCTGTTGACTGTAATAACCTGTAAAATAGAGCAAATAAAGTTTATCCCTTCCTATCCTATCTTTAACGTGCACAGACATCGCAGACTAGACGGGCCTCTAGAATTTCGCCTCCATCGAAATTCGACCGCGAAGAGCAGAAAGCAATATTAGGTATTTTGAGTTAAGTGCACTGGAGAGGTTGCTTTGCCTGCAAGCTCCTCCAAAGTGGACAGGCACCCCTTTTCGGTGGCCTGTAGGTTTGGTTTAGGTTAGGTTAGGTTAGGTTAGGTTAGGTTAGGTTAGGTTAGGTTAGGTTAGGTTAGGTTAGGTTAGGTTAGGTTAGGTTAGGTTAGGTTAGGTTAGGTTAGGTTTATTGGGTTTAATGTCCCAAAAAGTAAAGGGCTCCAGAAATTTCGGCCAACTGGGGTTGGGTGGTTACGAAGAGATTACAGCTTTACATGGATGAAGACCTGTACCCACATAGTATGTTCGGCTTTCGAGCCAAGCTATCCTCCCAATACGTTCTCGTACAGATCAAGTTAGAGGTCCTCAGTAATATCCCGTACAACGGAGAAAACGTACTCCTGGCGCTGGACGTCAAAGGCGTCTTGGATAACATGAGCCACGAAGCCTTCATAAAAAAGCTAAACCACCTCAACAGCGCGGTGACAGAATACGCAGCTACGTTAAGGCCTATCCAACCGACGGCCACGGTGGGACTGGGCGACCTGCACAGCGACATGTTCCATAACCCCAACAAAGGAACGCCGCAGGGATCGGACATCTCACCCATACTTTCTAACATCGCTATGATCGGGTTGCCCTGCAAGCTTGAAAAAATCGAAGGCATCCAACACGCCATCTACGCCGACGACATCACAGTCAGGACCAACTAGGGCTCGCTCAGCCAAAAGGAAGACTGCTTGCAGGTGGCAGCCACATGCGTGGAAGAATACGTCAGAGAAAGAGGCCTCACCTGCTCAACGGAGGAGTCCAAACTTTTGAGAGTAAGGAGAGGAAAGAAGACGGAAGAAAGCCTCAGCACCAACATTGAGGGACAGAGGATACCGGAGAAAGACCAGATCAGGATCTTTGGCATGTGGGTCAAAGACCCCAGAGATGCTCTCACACACTCAGCCTCCAAACAACAGCGCAAGTCGCAAGAATGATAACCCCTAGAGTTGCAAAAGAGAAGCGGCATGAAGGAGCGAGACACGATCAAGCATGTCAGGAGCCTCGTGATCAGCCGAGTCACGTATTCCCTTCCGTACCACAACACCAACAATGGTGAAAGGGATCAAGCCTACACCGTCAGAAGAAAAGCGTACAAGACAGCTCTCCGTCTCCCATCCAATACAGCAACAGGAAGCTGCTCAGCGTCGGAGTTCACAACACCTTCGAAGAGCTCAGGGAAGCACAACTGGCAACCCAGAGAGACAGACTCCAGCAGACTTCCTCTGGCAGAGCGCTGCTATTAAAATTAGGGTATCCCGAAATTAAAAGATTAGAACGAAAAACGGCGAGCATACCAGACTATATCCGCTGCACGCTTAAGGTAAGCTCGCAGCAAAAAAACATGTAACCGAACGTACACGCAGCGAGGCGAAACGCCCGAGCAAAATATATAGAAAAGTATGTGGCAGGAAGGGCGAATACGGTATATACCGACGCCGCGCGATACCCGTACAAAATGGGAAAGATAAAGCAGAAAGCCGTAGCTGCAGTGGTAAATTCGAACTATAAGGAAATCGCTTGCGCATACGCATGTGATTGTACAATAACAGGAGGAGAAAAAATGGCTGTTGCTCTAGCGGCCGTGGAGGGATATAGCGCAAACAGACCCCAAGTAATCCTCAGAGACTCCAAAGAGGCATGCCGTAAATATACGAACGGCAGAATCAGTCGGAAAGCACTTCGCATTCTCCTTAGCGCAGACTTTCCCAAAGAACCAGTCAGACACACTATATTCTGGATACCGGCCGGGACACACTGGAATCGAGGGCAACTAGAGGGCTGACGAAGTAGCTCGCGAGCACACGAACCGAGCGCTTCAACACGCGGCCCCTGAGGAGTTCTCGCGGGTAGTCACGGAGTATTCGGAGATATTGAATTATTACAGAGGAATGAGGGCAAGGATATCCTCCCCACCCAAAACCTTTTAAATCAACAAGAAGCAGTATACTCTGCAAACGGGAACGTTTCCGAAGTTAGTTTTCTAAGAAATATGGTACGGGGCCAAGCCCACCCTTTGTCATATCACGTGGGGATGCAAAAGAAACGAGTCTTTCCATAGAATACAAAGACCAAGTGCGGTACAGTGGGAGAGTTTGCTCTTCAGCGGCAACCTGGTTCACCAGAGAACTGGTCATCCATGCCCAGCGAGCAGCCAAACTCAGCGGTACCCTCGAAAAGGGGCGCCGACCTCTGTTGACTGTAATAACCTGTAAAATAGAGCAAATAAAGTTTATCCCTTCCTATCCTATCTTTAACGTGCACAGACATCGCAGACTAGACGGACCTCTAGAATTTCGCCTCCATCGAAATTCGACCGCGAAGAGCAGAAAGCAATATTAGGTATTTTGAGTTAAGTGCACTGGAGAGGTTGCTTTGCCTGCAAGCTCCTCCAAAGTGGACAGGCACCCCTTTTCGGTGGCCTGTAGGTTTGGTTTAGGTTAGGTTAGGTTAGGTTAGGTTAGGTTAGGTTAGGTTAGGTTAGGTTAGGTTAGGTTAGGTTTATTGGGTTTAATGTCCCAAAAAGTAAAGGGCTCCAGAAATTTCGGCCAACTGGGGTTGGGTGGTTACGAAGAGATTACAGCTTTACATGGATGAAGACCTGTACCCACATAGTATGTTCGGCTTTCGAGCCAAGCTATCCTCCCAATACGTTCTCGTACAGATCAAGTTAGAGGTCCTCAGTAATATCCCGTACAACGGAGAAAACGTACTCCTGGCGCTGGACGTCAAAGGCGTCTTGGATAACATGAGCCACGAAGCCTTCATAAAAAAGCTAAACCACCTCAACAGCGCGGTGAGAGAATACGCAGCTACGTTAAGGCCTATCCAACCGACGGCCACGGTGGGACTGGGCGACCTGCACAGCGACATGTTCCATAACCCCAACAAAGGAACGCCGCAGGGATCGGACATGTCACCCATACTTTCTAACATCGCTATGATCGAGTTGCCCTGCAAGCTTGAAAAAATCGAAGGCATCCAACACGCCATCTACGCCGACGACATCACAGTCAGGACCAACTAGGGCTCGCTCAGCCAAAAGGAAGACTGCTTGCGGGTGGCAGCCACATGCGTGGAAGAATACGTCAGAGAAAGAGGCCTCACCTGCTCAACGGAGGAGTCCAAACTTTTGAGAGTAAGGAGAGGAAAGAAGACGGAAGAAAGCCTCAGCACCAGTATTGAGGGACAGATTATACCGGAGAAAGACCAGATCAGGATCTTTGGCATGTGGGTCAAAGACCCCAGAGATGTTCTCACAAACTCAGCCTCCAAACAACAGCGCAAGTCGCAAGAATGATAACCCCTAGAGTTGCAAAAGAGAAGCGGCATGAAGGAGCGAGACACGATCAAGCTGGTCAGGGGCCTCGTGATCAGCCGAGTCACGTATTCCCTTCCGTACCACAACACCAACAATGGTGAAAGGGATCAAGCCTACACCGTCAGAAGAAAAGCGTACAAGACAGCTCTCCGTCTCCCATCCAATACAGCAACAGGAAGCTGCTCAGCGTCGGAGTTCACAACACCTTCGAAGAGCTCAGAGAAGCACAACTGGCAACCCATAGAGACAGACTCCAGCAGACTTCCTCTGGCAGAGCGCTGCTATTAAAATTAGGGTATCCCGAAATTAAAAGATTAGAACGAAAAACGGCGAGCATACCAGACTATATCCGCTGCACGCTTAAGGTAAGCTCGCAGCAAAAAAACATGTAACCGAACGTACACGCAGCGAGCCGAAACGCCCGAGCAAAATATATAGAAAAGTATGTGGCAGGAAGGGCGAATACGGTATATACCGACGCCGCGCGATACCCGTACAAAATGGGAAAGATAAAGCAGAAAGCCGTAGCTGCAGTGGTAAATTCGAACTATAAGGAAATCGCTTGCGCATACGCATGTGATTGTACAATAACAGGAGGAGAAAAAATGGCTGTTGCTCTAGCGGCCGTGGAGGGATATAGCGCAAACAGACCCCAAGTAATCCTCAGAGACTCCAAAGAGGCATGGCGTAAATATACGAACGGCAGAATCAGTCGGAAAGCACTTCGCATTCTCCTTAGCGCAGACTTTCCCAAAGAACCAGTCAGACACACTATATTCTGGATACCGGCCGGGACACACTGGAATCGAGGGCAACTAGAGGGCTGACGAAGTAGCTCGCGAGCACACGAACCGAGCGCTTCAACACGCGGCCCCTGAGGAGTTCTCGCGGGTAGTCACGGAGTATTCGGAGATATTGAATTATTACAGAGGAATGAGGGCAAGGATATCCTCCCCACCCAAAACCTTTTAAATCAACAAGAAGCAGTATACTCTGCAAACGGGAACGTTTCCGAAGTTAGTTTTCTAAGAAATACGGTACGGGGCCAAGCCCACCCTTTGTCATATCACGTGGGGATGCAAAAGAAACGAGTCTTTCCATAGAATACAAAGACCAAGTGCGGTACAGTGGGAGAGTTTGCTCTTCAGCGGCAACCTGGTTCACCAGAGAGAACTGGTCATCCATGCCCAGCGAGCAGCGAAACTCAGCGGTACCCTCGAAAAGGGGCGCCGACCTCTGTTGACCGTAATAACCTGTAAAATAGAGCAAATAAAGTTTATCCCTTCCTATCCTATCTTTAACATGCACAGACATCGCAGACTAGACGGGCCTCTAGAATTTCGCCTCCATCGAAATTCGACCGCGAAGAGCAGAAAGCAATATTAGGTATTTTGAGTTAAGTGCACTGGAGAGGTTGCTTTGCCTGCAAGCTCCTCCAAAGTGGACAGGCACCCCTTTTCGGTGGCCTGTAGGTTTGGTTTAGGTTAGGTTAGGTTAGGTTAGGTTAGGTTAGGTTAAGTTAGGTTAGGTTAGGTTAGGTTAGGTTAGGTTAGGTTAGGTTAGGTTAGGTTAGGTTAGGTTTATTGGGTTTAATGTCCCAAAAAGTAAAGGGCTCCAGAAATTTCGGCCAACTGGGGTATGGTGGTTACGAAGAGATTACAGCTTTACATGGATGAAGACCTGTACCCACATAGTATGTTCGGCTTTCGAGCCAAGCTATCCTCCCAATACGTTCTCGTACAGATCAAGTTAGAGGTCCTCAGTAATATTCCGTACAACGGAGAAAACGTACTCCTGGCGCTGGACGTCAAAGGCGTCTTGGATAACATGAGCCACGAAGCCTTCATAAAAAAGCTAAACCACCTCAACAGCGCGGTGAGAGAATACGCAGCTACGTTAAGGCCTATCCAACCGACGGCCACGGTGGGACTGGGCGACCTGCACAGCGACATGTTCCATAACCCCAACAAAGGAACGCCGCAGGGATCGGACATCTCACCCATACTTTCGAACATCGCTATGATCGGGTTGCCCTGCAAGCTTGAAAAAATCGAAGGCATCCAACACGCCATCTACGCCGACGACATCACAGTCAGGACCAACTAGGGCTCGCTCAGCCAAAAGGAAGACTGCTTGCAGGTGGCAGCCACATGCGTGGAAGAATACGTCATAGAAAGAGGCCTCACCTGCTCAACGGAGGAGTCCAAACTTTTGAGAGTAAGGAGAGGAAAGAAGACGGAAGAAAGCCTCAGCACCAACATTGAGGGACAGAGGATACCGGAGAAAGACCAGATCAGGATCTTTGGCATGTGGGTCAAAGACCCCAGAGATGCTCTCACACACTCAGCCTCCAAACAACAGCGCAAGTCGCAAGAATGATAACCCCTAGAGTTGCAAAAGAGAAGCGGCATGAAGGAGCGAGACACGATCAAGCTGGTCAGGGGCCTCGTGATCAGCCGAGTCACGTATTCCCTTCCGTACCACAACACCAACAATGGTGAAAGGGATCAAGCCTACACCGTCAGAAGAAAAGCGTACAAGACAGCTCTCCGTCTCCCAACCAATACAGCAACAGGAAGCTGCTCAGCGTCGGAGTTCACAACACCTTCGAAGAGCTCAGGGAAGCACAACTGGCAACCCAGAGAGACAGACTCCAGCAGACTTCCTCTGGCAGAGCGCTGCTATTAAAATTAGGGTATCCCGAAATTAAAAGATTAGAACGAAAAACGGCGAGCACACCCGACTATATCCGCTGCACGCTTAAGGTAAGCTCGCAGCAAAAAAACATGTAACCGAACGTACACGCAGCGAGGCGAAACGCCCGAGCAAAATATATAGAAAAGTACGTGGCAGGAAGGGCGAATACGGTATATACCGACGCCGCGCGATACCCGTACAAAATGGGAAAGATAAAGCAGAAAGCCGTAGCTGCAGTGGTAAATTCGAACTATAAGGAAATCGCTTGCGCATACGCATGTGATTGTACAATAACCGGAGGAGAAAAAATGGCTGTTGCTCTAGCGGCCGTGGAGGGATATAGCGCAAACAGACCCCAAGTAATCCTCAGAGACTCCAAAGAGGCATGCCGTAAATATACGAACGGCAGAATCAGTCGGAAAGCACTTCGCATTCTCCTTAGCGCAGACTTTCCCAAAGAACCAACCAGTCAGACACACTATATTCTGGATACCGGCCGGGACACACTGGAATCGAGGGCAACTAGAGGGCCGACGAAGTAGCTCGCGAGCACACGAACCGAGCGCTTCAACACGCGGCCCCTGAGGAGTTCTCGCGGGTAGTCACGGAGTATTCGGAGATATTGAATTATTACAGAGGAATGATGGCAAGGATATCCTCCCCACCCAAAACCTTTTAAATCAACAAGAAGCAGTATACTCTGCAAACGGGAACGTTTCCGAAGTTAGTTTTCTAAGAAATATGGTACGGGGCCAAGCCCACCCTTTGTCATATCACGTGGGGATGCAAAAGAAACGAGTCTTTCCATAGAATACAAAGACCAAGTGCGGTACAGTGGGAGAGTTTGCTCTTCAGCGGCAACCTGGTTCACCAGAGAACTGGTCATCCATGCCCAGCGAGCAGCCAAACTCAGCGGTACCCTCGAAAAGGGGCGCCGACCTCTGTTGACTGTAATAACCTGTAAAATAGAGCAAATAAAGTTTATCCCTTCCTATCCTATCTTTAACGTGCACAGACATCGCAGACTAGACGGGCCTCTAGAATTTCGCCTCCATCGAAATTCGACCGCGAAGAGCAGAAAGCAATATTAGGTATTTTGAGTTAAGTGCACTGGAGAGGTTGCTTTGCCTGCAAGCTCCTCCAAAGTGGACAGGCACCCCTTTTCGGTGGCCTGTAGGTTTGGTTTAGGTTAGGTTAGGTTAGGTTAGGTTAGGTTAGGTTAAGTTAGGTTAGGTTAGGTTAGGTTAGGTTAGGTTAGGTTAGGTTAGGTTAGGTTAGGTTAGGTTAGGTTAGGTTAGGTTTATTGGGTTTAATGTCCCAAAAAGTAAAGGGCTCCAGAAATTTCGGCCAACTGGGGTTGGGTGGTTACGAAGAGATTACAGCTTTACATGGATGAAGACCTGTACCCACATAGTATGTTCGGCTTTCGAGCCAAGCTATCCTCCCAATACGTTCTCGTACAGATCAAGTTAGAGGTCCTCAGTAATATCCCGTACAACGGAGAAAACATACTCCTGGCGCTGGACGTCAAAGGCGTCTTGGATAACATGAGCCACGAAGCCTTCATAAAAAAGCTAAACCACCTCAACAGCGCGGTGACAGAATACGCAGCTACGTTAAGGCCTATCCAACCGACGGCCACGGTGGGACTGGGCGACCTGCACAGCGACATGTTCCATAACCCCAACAAAGGAACGCCGCAGGGATCGGACATCTCACCCATACTTTCTAACATCGCTATGATCGGGTTGCCCTGCAAGCTTGAAAAAATCGAAGGCATCCAACACGCCATCTACGCCGACGACATCACAGTCAGGACCAACTAGGGCTCGCTCAGCCAAAAGGAAGACTGCTTGCAGGTGGCAGCCACATGCGTGGAAGAATACGTCAGAGAAAGAGGCCTCACCTGCTCAACGGAGGAGTCCAAACTTTTGAGAGTAAGGAGAGGAAAGAAGACGGTAGAAAGCCTCAGCACCAACATTGAGAGACAGAGGATACCGGAGAAAGACCAGATCAGGATCTTTGGCATGTGGGTCAAAGACCCCAGAGATGCTCTCACACACTCAGCATCCAAACAACAGCGCAAGTCGCAAGAATGATAACCCCTAGAGTTGCAAAAGAGAAGCGGCATGAAGGAGCGAGACACGATCAAGCATGTCAGGAGCCTCGTGATCAGCCGAGTCACGTATTCCCTTCCGTACCACAACACCAACAATGGTGAAAGGGATCAAGCCTACACCGTCAGAAGAAAAGCGTACAAGACAGCTCTCCGTCTCCCATCCAATACAGCAACAGGAAGCTGCTCAGCGTCGGAGTTCACAACACCTTCGAAGAGCTCAGGGAAGCACAACTGGCAACCCAGAGAGACAGACTCCAGCAGACTTCCTCTGGCAGAGCGCTGCTATTAAAATTAGGGTATCCCGAAATTCAAAGATTAGAACGAAAAACGGCGAGCATACCAGACTATATCCGCTGCACGCTTAAGGTAAGCTCGCAGCAAAAAAACATGTAACCGAACGTACACGCAGCGAGGCGAAACGCCCGAGCAAAATATATAGAAAAGTATGTGGCAGGAAGGGCGAATACGGTATATACCGACGCCGCGCGATACCCGTACAAAATGGGAAAGATAAAGCAGAAAGCCGTAGCTGCAGTGGTAAATTCGAACTATAAGGAAATCGCTTGCGCATACGCATGTGATTGTACAATAACAGGAGGAGAAAAAATGGCTGTTGCTCTAGCGGCCGTGGAGGGATATAGCGCAAGCAGACCCCAAGTAATCCTCAGAGACTCCAAAGAGGCATGCCGTAAATATACGAACGGCAGAATCAGTCGGAAAGCACTTCGCATTCTCCTTAGCGCAGACTTTCCCAAAGAACCAGTCAGACACACTATATTCTGGATACCGGCCGGGACACACTGGAATCGAGGGCAACTAGAGGGCTGACGAAGTAGCTCGCGAGCACACGAACCGAGCGCTTCAACACGCGGCCCCTGAGGAGTTCTCGCGGGTAGTCACGGAGTATTCGGAGATATTGAATTATTACAGAGGAATGAGGGCAAGGATATCCTCCCCACCCAAAACCTTTTAAATCAACAAGAAGCAGTATACTCTGCAAACGGGAACGTTTCCGAAGTTAGTTTTCTAAGAAATATGGTACGGGGCCAAGCCCACCCTTTGTCATATCACGTGGGGATGCAAAAGAAACGAGTCTTTCCATAGAATACAAAGACCAAGTGCGGTACAGTGGGAGAGTTTGCTCTTCAGCGGCAACCTGGTTCACCAGAGAGAACTGGTCATCCATGCCCAGCGAGCAGCCAAACTCAGCGGTACCCTCGAAAAGCGGCGCCGACCTCTGTTGACCGTAATAACCTGTAAAATAGAGCAAATAAAGTTTATCCCTTCCTATCCTATCTTTAACGTGCACAGACATCGCAGACTAGACGGGCCTCTAGAATTTCGCCTCCATCGAAATTCGACCGCGAAGAGCAGAAAGCAATTTTAGGTATTTTGAGTTAAGTGCACTGGAGAGGTTGCTTTGCCTGCAAGCTCCTCCAAAGTGGACAGGCACCCCTTTTCGGTGGCCTGTAGGTTTGGTTTAGGTTAGGTTAGGTTAGGTTAGGTTAGGTTAGGTTAGGTTAAGTTAGGTTAGGTTAGGTTAGGTTAGGTTAGGTTAGGTTAGGTTAGGTTAGGTTAGGTTAGGTTTATTGGGTTTAATGTCCCAAAAAGTAAAGGGCTCCAGAAATTTCGGCCAACTGGGGTTGGGTGGTTACGAAGAGATTACAGCTTTACATGGATGAAGACCTGTACCCACATAGTATGTTCGGCTTTCGAGCCAAGCTATCCTCCCAATACGTTCTCGTACAGATCAAGTTAGAGGTCCTCAGTAATATCCCGTACAACGGAGAAAACGTACTCCTGGCGCTGGACGTCAAAGGCGTCTTGGATAACATGAGCCACGAAGCCTTCATAAAAAAGCTAAACCACCTCAACAGCGCGGTGACAGAATACGCAGCTACGTTAAGGCCTATCCAACCGACGGCCACGGTGGGACTGGGCGACCTGCACAGCGACATGTTCCATAACCCCAACAAAGGAACGCCGCAGGGATCGGACATCTCACCCATACTTTCTAACATCGCTATGATCGGGTTGCCCTGCAAGCTTGAAAAAATCGAAGGCATCCAACACGCCATCTACGCCGACGACATCACAGTCAGGACCAACTAGGGCTCGCTCAGCCAAAAGGAAGACTGCTTGCAGGTGGCAGCCACATGCGTGGAAGAATACGTCAGAGAAAGAGGCCTCACCTGCTCAACGGAGGAGTCCAAACTTTTGAGAGTAAGGAGAGGAAAGAAGACGGAAGAAAGCCTCAGCACCAACATTGAGGGACAGAGGATACCGGAGAAAGACCAGATCAGGATCTTTGGCATGTGGGTCAAAGACCCCAGAGATGCTCTCACACACTCAGCCTCCAAACAACAGCGCAAGTCGCAAGAATGATAACCCCTAGAGTTGCAAAAGAGAAGCGGCATGAAGGAGCGAGACACGATCAAGCATGTCAGGAGCCTCGTGATCAGCCGAGTCACGTATTCCCTTCCGTACCACAACACCAACAATGGTGAAAGGGATCAAGCCTACACCGTCAGAAGAAAAGCGTACAAGACAGCTCTCCGTCTCCCATCCAATACAGCAACAGGAAGCTGCTCAGCGTCGGAGTTCACAACACCTTCGAAGAGCTCAGGGAAGCACAACTGGCAACCCAGAGAGACAGACTCCAGCAGACTTCCTCTGGCAGAGCGCTGCTATTAAAATTAGGGTATCCCGAAATTAAAAGATTAGAACGAAAAACGGCGAGCATACCAGACTATATCCGCTGCACGCTTAAGGTAAGCTCGCAGCAAAAAAACATGTAACCGAACGTACACGCAGCGAGGCGAAACGCCCGAGCAAAATATGTAGAAAAGTATGTGGCAGGAAGGGCGAATACGGTATATACCGACGCCGCGCGATACCCGTACAAAATGGGAAAGATAAAGCAGAAAGCCGTAGCTGCAGTGGTAAATTCGAACTATAAGGAAATCGCTTGCGCATACGCATGTGATTGTACAATAACAGGAGGAGAAAAAATGGCTGTTGCTCTAGCGGCCGTGGAGGGATATAGCGCAAACAGACCCCAAGTAATCCTCAGAGACTCCAAAGAGGCATGCCGTAAATATACGAACGGCAGAATCAGTCGGAAAGCACTTCGCATTCTCCTTAGCGCAGACTTTCCCAAAGAACCAGTCAGACACACTATATTCTGGATACCGGCCGGGACACACTGGAATCGAGGGCAACTAGAGGGCTGACGAAGTAGCTCGCGAGCACACGAACCGAGCGCTTCAACACGCGGCCCCTGAGGAGTTCTCGCGGGTAGTCACGGAGTATTCGGAGATATTGAATTATTACAGAGGAATGAGGGCAAGGATATCCTCCCCACCCAAAACCTTTTAAATCAACAAGAAGCAGTATACTCTGCAAACGGGAACGTTTCCGAAGTTAGTTTTCTAAGAAATATGGTACGGGGCCAAGCCCACCCTTTGTCATATCACGTGGGGATGCAAAAGAAACGAGTCTTTCCATAGAATACAAAGACCAAGTGCGGTACAGTGGGAGAGTTTGCTCTTCAGCGGCAACATGGTTCACCAGAGAACTGGTCATCCATGCCCAGCGAGCAGCCAAACTCAGCGGTACCCTCGAAAAGGGGCGCCGACCTCTGTTGACTGTAATAACCTGTAAAATAGAGCAAATAAAGTTTATCCCTTCCTATCCTATCTTTAACGTGCACAGACATCGCAGACTAGACGGGCCTCTAGAATTTCGCCTCCATCGAAATTCGACCGCGAAGAGCAGAAAGCAATATTAGGTATTTTGAGTTAAGTGCACTGGAGAGGTTGCTTTGCCTGCAAGCTCCTCCAAAGTGGACAGGCACCCCTTTTCGGTGGCCTGTAGGTTTGGTTTAGGTTAGGTTAGGTTAGGTTAGGTTAGGTTAGGTTAGGTTAGGTTAGGTTAGGTTAGGTTAGGTTAGGTTAGGTTAGGTTAGGTTAGGTTAGGTTAGGTTTATTGGGTTTAATGTCCCAAAAAGTAAAGGGCTCCAGAAATTTCGGCCAACTGGGGTTGGGTGGTTACGAAGAGATTACAGCTTTACATGGATGAAGACCTGTACCCACATAGTATGTTCGGCTTTCGAGCCAAGCTATCCTCCCAATACGTTCTCGTACAGATCAAGTTAGAGGTCCTCAGTAATATCCCGTACAACGGAGAAAACGTACTCCTGGCGCTGGACGTCAAAGGCGTCTTGGATAACATGAGCCACGAAGCCTTCATAAAAAAGCTAAACCACCTCAACAGCGCGGTGACAGAATACGCAGCTACGTTAAGGCCTATCCAACCGACGGCCACGGTGGGACTGGGCGACCTGCACAGCGACATGTTCCATAACCCCAACAAAGGAACGCCGCAGGGATCGGACATCTCACCCATACTTTCTAACATCGCTATGATCGGGTTGCCCTGCAAGCTTGAAAAAATCGAAGGCATCCAACACGCCATCTACGCCGACGACATCACAGTCAGGACCAACTAGGGCTCGCTCAGCCAAAAGGAAGACTGCTTGCAGGTGGCAGCCACATGCGTGGAAGAATACGTCAGAGAAAGAGGCCTCACCTGCTCAACGGAGGAGTCCAAACTTTTGAGAGTAAGGAGAGGAAAGAAGACGGAAGAAAGCCTCAGCACCAACATTGAGGGACAGAGGATACCGGAGAAAGACCAGATCAGGATCTTTGGCATGTGGGTCAAAGACCCCAGAGATGCTCTCACACACTCAGCCTCCAAACAACAGCGCAAGTCGCAAGAATGATAACCCCTAGAGTTGCAAAAGAGAAGCGGCATGAAGGAGCGAGACACGATCAAGCATGTCAGGAGCCTCGTGATCAGCCGAGTCACGTATTCCCTTCCGTACCACAACACCAACAATGGTGAAAGGGATCAAGCCTACACCGTCAGAAGAAAAGCGTACAAGACAGCTCTCCGTCTCCCATCCAATACAGCAACAGGAAGCTGCTCAGCGTCGGAGTTCACAACACCTTCGAAGAGCTCAGGGAAGCACAACTGGCAACCCAGAGAGACAGACTCCAGCAGACTTCCTCTGGCAGAGCGCTGCTATTAAAATTAGGGTATCCCGAAATTAAAAGATTAGAACGAAAAACGGCGAGCATACCAGACTATATCCGCTGCACGCTTAAGGTAAGCTCGCAGCAAAAAAACATGTAACCGAACGTACACGCAGCGAGGCGAAACGCCCGAGCAAAATATATAGAAAAGTATGTGGCAGGAAGGGCGAATACGGTATATACCGACGCCGCGCGATACCCGTACAAAATGGGAAAGATAAAGCAGAAAGCCGTAGCTGCAGTGGTAAATTCGAACTATAAGGAAATCGCTTGCGCATACGCATGTGATTGTACAATAACAGGAGGAGAAAAAATGGCTGTTGCTCTAGCGGCCGTGGAGGGATATAGCGCAAACAGACCCCAAGTAATCCTCAGAGACTCCAAAGAGGCATGCCGTAAATATACGAACGGCAGAATCAGTCGGAAAGCACTTCGCATTCTCCTTAGCGCAGACTTTCCCAAAGAACCAGTCAGACACACTATATTCTGGATACCGGCCGGGACACACTGGAATCGAGGGCAACTAGAGGGCTGACGAAGTAGCTCGCGAGCACACGAACCGAGCGCTTCAACACGCGGCCCCTCAGGAGTTCTCGCGGGTAGTCACGGAGTATTCGGAGATATTGAATTATTACAGAGGAATGAGGGCAAGGATATCCTCCCCACCCAAAACCTTTTAAATCAACAAGAAGCAGTATACTCTGCAAACGGGAACGTTTCCGAAGTTAGTTTTCTAAGAAATATGGTACGGGGCCAAGCCCACCCTTTGTCATATCACGTGGGGATGCAAAAGAAACGAGTCTTTCCATAGAATACAAAGACCAAGTGCGGTACAGTGGGAGAGTTTGCTCTTCAGCGGCAACATGGTTCACCAGAGAACTGGTCATCCATGCCCAGCGAGCAGCCAAACTCAGCGGGACCCTCGAAAAGGGGCGCCGACCTCTGTTGACTGTAATAACCTGTAAAATAGAGCAAATAAAGTTTATCCCTTCCTATCCTATCTTTAACGTGCACAGACATCGCAGACTAGACGGGCCTCTAGAATTTCGCCTCCATCGAAATTCGACCGCGAAGAGCAGAAAGCAATATTAGGTATTTTGAGTTAAGTGCACTGGAGAGGTTGCTTTGCCTGCAAGCTCCTCCAAAGTGGACAGGCACCCCTTTTCGGTGGCCTGTAGGTTTGGTTTAGGTTAGGTTAGGTTAGGTTAGGTTAGGTTAGGTTAGGTTAGGTTAGGTTAGGTTAGGTTAGGTTAGGTTAGGTTAGGTTAGGTTAGGTTAGGTTAGGTTAGGTTAGGTTAGGTTTATTGGGTTTAATGTCCCAAAAAGTAAAGGGCTCCAGAAATTTCGGCCAACTGGGGTTGGGTGGTTACGAAGAGATTACAGCTTTACATGGATGAAGACCTGTACCCACATAGTATGTTCGGCTTTCGAGCCAAGCTATCCTCCCAATACGTTCTCGTACAGATCAAGTTAGAGGTCCTCAGTAATATCCCGTACAACGGAGAAAACGTACTCCTGGCGCTGGACGTCAAAGGCGTCTTGGATAACATGAGCCACGAAGCCTTCATAAAAAAGCTAAACCACCTCAACAGCGCGGTGACAGAATACGCAGCTACGTTAAGGCCTATCCAACCGACGGCCACGGTGGGACTGGGCGACCTGCACAGCGACATGTTCCATAACCCCAACAAAGGAACGCCGCAGGGATCGGACATCTCACCCATACTTTCTAACATCGCTATGATCGGGTTGCCCTGCAAGCTTGAAAAAATCGAAGGCATCCAACACGCCATCTACGCCGACGACATCACAGTCAGGACCAACTAGGGCTCGCTCAGCCAAAAGGAAGACTGCTTGCAGGTGGCAGCCACATGCGTGGAAGAATACGTCAGAGAAAGAGGCCTCACCTGCTCAACGGAGGAGTCCAAACTTTTGAGAGTAAGGAGAGGAAAGAAGACGGAAGAAAGCCTCAGCACCAACATTGAGGGACAGAGGATACCGGAGAAAGACCAGATCAGGATCTTTGGCATGTGGGTCAAAGACCCCAGAGATGCTCTCACACACTCAGCCTCCAAACAACAGCGCAAGTCGCAAGAATGATAACCCCTAGAGTTGCAAAAGAGAAGCGGCATGAAGGAGCGAGACACGATCAAGCATGTCAGGAGCCTCGTGATCAGCCGAGTCACGTATTCCCTTCCGTACCACAACACCAACAATGGTGAAAGGGATCAAGCCTACACCGTCAGAAGAAAAGCGTACAAGACAGCTCTCCGTCTCCCATCCAATACAGCAACAGGAAGCTGCTCAGCGTCGGAGTTCACAACACCTTCGAAGAGCTCAGGGAAGCACAACTGGCAACCCAGAGAGACAGACTCCAGCAGACTTCCTCTGGCAGAGCGCTGCTATTAAAATTAGGGTATCCCGAAATTAAAAGATTAGAACGAAAAACGGCGAGCATACCAGACTATATCCGCTGCACGCTTAAGGTAAGCTCGCAGCAAAAAAACATGTAACCGAACGTACACGCAGCGAGGCGAAACGCCCGAGCAAAATATATAGAAAAGTATGTGGCAGGAAGGGCGAATACGGTATATACCGACGCCGCGCGATACCCGTACAAAATGGGAAAGATAAAGCAGAAAGCCGTAGCTGCAGTGGTAAATTCGAACTATAAGGAAATCGCTTGCGCATACGCATGTGATTGTACAATAACAGGAGGAGAAAAAATGGCTGTTGCTCTAGCGGCCGTGGAGGGATATAGCGCAAACAGACCCCAAGTAATCCTCAGAGACTCCAAAGAGGCATGCCGTAAATATACGAACGGCAGAATCAGTCGGAAAGCACTTCGCATTCTCCTTAGCGCAGACTTTCCCAAAGAACCAGTCAGACACACTATATTCTGGATACCGGCCGGGACACACTGGAATCGAGGGCAACTAGAGGGCTGACGAAGTAGCTCGCGAGCACACGAACCGAGCGCTTCAACACGCGGCCCCTGAGGAGTTCTCGCGGGTAGTCACGGAGTATTCGGAGATATTGAATTATTACAGAGGAATGAGGGCAAGGATATCCTCCCCACCCAAAACCTTTTAAATCAACAAGAAGCAGTATACTCTGCAAACGGGAACGTTTCCGAAGTTAGTTTTCTAAGAAATATGGTACGGGGCCAAGCCCACCCTTTGTCATATCACGTGGGGATGCAAAAGAAACGAGTCTTTCCATAGAATACAAAGACCAAGTGCGGTACAGTGGGAGAGTTTGCTCTTCAGCGGCAACCTGGTTCACCAGAGAACTGGTCATCCATGCCCAGCGAGCAGCCAAACTCAGCGGTACCCTCGAAAAGGGGCGCCGACCTCTGTTGACTGTAATAACCTGTAAAATAGAGCAAATAAAGTTTATCCCTTCCTATCCTATCTTTAACGTGCACAGACATCGCAGACTAGACGGACCTCTAGAATTTCGCCTCCATCGAAATTCGACCGCGAAGAGCAGAAAGCAATATTAGGTATTTTGAGTTAAGTGCACTGGAGAGGTTGCTTTGCCTGCAAGCTCCTCCAAAGTGGACAGGCACCCCTTTTCGGTGGCCTGTAGGTTTGGTTTAGGTTAGGTTAGGTTAGGTTAGGTTAGGTTAGGTTAGGTTAGGTTAGGTTAGGTTAGGTTAGGTTAGGTTAGGTTAGGTTAGGTTAGGTTTATTGGGTTTAATGTCCCAAAAAGTAAAGGGCTCCAGAAATTTCGGCCAACTGGGGTTGGGTGGTTACGAAGAGATTACAGCTTTACATGGATGAAGACCTGTACCCACATAGTATGTTCGGCTTTCGAGCCAAGCTATCCTCCCAATACGTTCTCGTACAGATCAAGTTAGAGGTCCTCAGTAATATCCCGTACAACGGAGAAAACGTACTCCTGGCGCTGGACGTCAAAGGCGTCTTGGATAACATGAGCCACGAAGCCTTCATAAAAAAGCTAAACCACCTCAACAGCGCGGTGAGAGAATACGCAGCTACGTTAAGGCCTATCCAACCGACGGCCACGGTGGGACTGGGCGACCTGCACAGCGACATGTTCCATAACCCCAACAAAGGAACGCCGCAGGGATCGGACATGTCACCCATACTTTCTAACATCGCTATGATCGAGTTGCCCTGCAAGCTTGAAAAAATCGAAGGCATCCAACACGCCATCTACGCCGACGACATCACAGTCAGGACCAACTAGGGCTCGCTCAGCCAAAAGGAAGACTGCTTGCGGGTGGCAGCCACATGCGTGGAAGAATACGTCAGAGAAAGAGGCCTCACCTGCTCAACGGAGGAGTCCAAACTTTTGAGAGTAAGGAGAGGAAAGAAGACGGAAGAAAGCCTCAGCACCAGTATTGAGGGACAGATTATACCGGAGAAAGACCAGATCAGGATCTTTGGCATGTGGGTCAAAGACCCCAGAGATGTTCTCACAAACTCAGCCTCCAAACAACAGCGCAAGTCGCAAGAATGATAACCCCTAGAGTTGCAAAAGAGAAGCGGCATGAAGGAGCGAGACACGATCAAGCTGGTCAGGGGCCTCGTGATCAGCCGAGTCACGTATTCCCTTCCGTACCACAACACCAACAATGGTGAAAGGGATCAAGCCTACACCGTCAGAAGAAAAGCGTACAAGACAGCTCTCCGTCTCCCATCCAATACAGCAACAGGAAGCTGCTCAGCGTCGGAGTTCACAACACCTTCGAAGAGCTCAGGGAAGCACAACTGGCAACCCAGAGAGACAGACTCCAGCAGACTTCCTCTGGCAGAGCGCTGCTATTAAAATTAGGGTATCCCGAAATTAAAAGATTAGAACGAAAAACGGCGAGCATACCAGACTATATCCGCTGCACGCTTAAGGTAAGCTCGCAGCAAAAAAACATGTAACCGAACGTACACGCAGCGAGCCGAAACGCCCGAGCAAAATATATAGAAAAGTATGTGGCAGGAAGGGCGAATACGGTATATACCGACGCCGCGCGATACCCGTACAAAATGGGAAAGATAAAGCAGAAAGCCGTAGCTGCAGTGGTAAATTCGAACTATAAGGAAATCGCTTGCGCATACGCATGTGATTGTACAATAACAGGAGGAGAAAAAATGGCTGTTGCTCTAGCGGCCGTGGAGGGATATAGCGCAAACAGACCCCAAGTAATCCTCAGAGACTCCAAAGAGGCATGGCGTAAATATACGAACGGCAGAATCAGTCGGAAAGCACTTCGCATTCTCCTTAGCGCAGACTTTCCCAAAGAACCAGTCAGACACACTATATTCTGGATACCGGCCGGGACACACTGGAATCGAGGGCAACTAGAGGGCTGACGAAGTAGCTCGCGAGCACACGAACCGAGCGCTTCAACACGCGGCCCCTGAGGAGTTCTCGCGGGTAGTCACGGAGTATTCGGAGATATTGAATTATTACAGAGGAATGAGGGCAAGGATATCCTCCCCACCCAAAACCTTTTAAATCAACAAGAAGCAGTATACTCTGCAAACGGGAACGTTTCCGAAGTTAGTTTTCTAAGAAATACGGTACGGGGCCAAGCCCACCCTTTGTCATATCACGTGGGGATGCAAAAGAAACGAGTCTTTCCATAGAATACAAAGACCAAGTGCGGTACAGTGGGAGAGTTTGCTCTTCAGCGGCAACCTGGTTCACCAGAGAGAACTGGTCATCCATGCCCAGCGAGCAGCGAAACTCAGCGGTACCCTCGAAAAGGGGCGCCGACCTCTGTTGACCGTAATAACCTGTAAAATAGAGCAAATAAAGTTTATCCCTTCCTATCCTATCTTTAACATGCACAGACATCGCAGACTAGACGGGCCTCTAGAATTTCGCCTCCATCGAAATTCGACCGCGAAGAGCAGAAAGCAATATTAGGTATTTTGAGTTAAGTGCACTGGAGAGGTTGCTTTGCCTGCAAGCTCCTCCAAAGTGGACAGGCACCCCTTTTCGGTGGCCTGTAGGTTTGGTTTAGGTTAGGTTAGGTTAGGTTAGGTTAGGTTAGGTTAAGTTAGGTTAGGTTAGGTTAGGTTAGGTTAGGTTAGGTTAGGTTAGGTTAGGTTAGGTTAGGTTAGGTTAGGTTAGGTTTATTGGGTTTAATGTCCCAAAAAGTAAAGGGCTCCAGAAATTTCGGCCAACTGGGGTATGGTGGTTACGAAGAGATTACAGCTTTACATGGATGAAGACCTGTACCCACATAGTATGTTCGGCTTTCGAGCCAAGCTATCCTCCCAATACGTTCTCGTACAGATCAAGTTAGAGGTCCTCAGTAATATTCCGTACAACGGAGAAAACGTACTCCTGGCGCTGGACGTCAAAGGCGTCTTGGATAACATGAGCCACGAAGCCTTCATAAAAAAGCTAAACCACCTCAACAGCGCGGTGAGAGAATACGCAGCTACGTTAAGGCCTATCCAACCGACGGCCACGGTGGGACTGGGCGACCTGCACAGCGACATGTTCCATAACCCCAACAAAGGAACGCCGCAGGGATCGGACATCTCACCCATACTTTCTAACATCGCTATGATCGGGTTGCCCTGCAAGCTTGAAAAAATCGAAGGCATCCAACACGCCATCTACGCCGACGACATCACAGTCAGGACCAACTAGGGCTCGCTCAGCCAAAAGGAAGACTGCTTGCAGGTGGCAGCCACATGCGTGGAAGAATACGTCATAGAAAGAGGCCTCACCTATTCAACGGAGGAGTCCAAACTTTTGAGAGTAAGGAGAGGAAAGAAGACGGAAGAAAGCCTCAGCACCAACATTGAGGGACAGAGGATACCGGAGAAAGACCAGATCAGGATCTTTGGCATGTGGGTCAAAGACCCCAGAGATGCTCTCACACACTCAGCCTCCAAACAACAGCGCAAGTCGCAAGAATGATAACCCCTAGAGTTGCAAAAGAGAAGCGGCATGAAGGAGCGAGACACGATCAAGCTGGTCAGGGGCCTCGTGATCAGCCGAGTCACGTATTCCCTTCCGTACCACAACACCAACAATGGTGAAAGGGATCAAGCCTACACCGTCAGAAGAAAAGCGTACAAGACAGCTCTCCGTCTCCCAACCAATACAGCAACAGGAAGCTGCTCAGCGTCGGAGTTCACAACACCTTCGAAGAGCTCAGGGAAGCACAACTGGCAACCCAGAGAGACAGACTCCAGCAGACTTCCTCTGGCAGAGCGCTGCTATTAAAATTAGGGTATCCCGAAATTAAAAGATTAGAACGAAAAACGGCGAGCACACCCGACTATATCCGCTGCACGCTTAAGGTAAGCTCGCAGCAAAAAAACATGTAACCGAACGTACACGCAGCGAGGCGAAACGCCCGAGCAAAATATATAGAAAAGTACGTGGCAGGAAGGGCGAATACGGTATATACCGACGCCGCGCGATACCCGTACAAAATGGGAAAGATAAAGCAGAAAGCCGTAGCTGCAGTGGTAAATTCGAACTATAAGGAAATCGCTTGCGCATACGCATGTGATTGTACAATAACCGGAGGAGAAAAAATGGCTGTTGCTCTAGCGGCCGTGGAGGGATATAGCGCAAACAGACCCCAAGTAATCCTCAGAGACTCCAAAGAGGCATGCCGTAAATATACGAACGGCAGAATCAGTCGGAAAGCACTTCGCATTCTCCTTAGCGCAGACTTTCCCAAAGAACCAACCAGTCAGACACACTATATTCTGGATACCGGCCGGGACACACTGGAATCGAGGGCAACTAGAGGGCCGACGAAGTAGCTCGCGAGCACACGAACCGAGCGCTTCAACACGCGGCCCCTGAGGAGTTCTCGCGGGTAGTCACGGAGTATTCGGAGATATTGAATTATTACAGAGGAATGATGGCAAGGATATCCTCCCCACCCAAAACCTTTTAAATCAACAAGAAGCAGTATACTCTGCAAACGGGAACGTTTCCGAAGTTAGTTTTCTAAGAAATATGGTACGGGGCCAAGCCCACCCTTTGTCATATCACGTGGGGATGCAAAAGAAACGAGTCTTTCCATAGAATACAAAGACCAAGTGCGGTACAGTGGGAGAGTTTGCTCTTCAGCGGCAACCTGGTTCACCAGAGAACTGGTCATCCATGCCCAGCGAGCAGCCAAACTCAGCGGTACCCTCGAAAAGGGGCGCCGACCTCTGTTGACTGTAATAACCTGTAAAATAGAGCAAATAAAGTTTATCCCTTCCTATCCTATCTTTAACGTGCACAGACATCGCAGACTAGACGGGCCTCTAGAATTTCGCCTCCATCGAAATTCGACCGCGAAGAGCAGAAAGCAATATTAGGTATTTTGAGTTAAGTGCACTGGAGAGGTTGCTTTGCCTGCAAGCTCCTCCAAAGTGGACAGGCACCCCTTTTCGGTGGCCTGTAGGTTTGGTTTAGGTTAGGTTAGGTTAGGTTAGGTTAGGTTAGGTTAGGTTAGGTTAGGTTAGGTTAGGTTAGGTTAGGTTAGGTTAGGTTAGGTTAGGTTAGGTTAGGTTTATTGGGTTTAATGTCCCAAAAAGTAAAGGGCTCCAGAAATTTCGGCCAACTGGGGTTGGGTGGTTACGAAGAGATTACAGCTTTACATGGATGAAGACCTGTACCCACATAGTATGTTCGGCTTTCGAGCCAAGCTATCCTCCCAATACGTTCTCGTACAGATCAAGTTAGAGGTCCTCAGTAATATCCCGTACAACGGAGAAAACATACTCCTGGCGCTGGACGTCAAAGGCGTCTTGGATAACATGAGCCACGAAGCCTTCATAAAAAAGCTAAACCACCTCAACAGCGCGGTGACAGAATACGCAGCTACGTTAAGGCCTATCCAACCGACGGCCACGGTGGGACTGGGCGACCTGCACAGCGACATGTTCCATAACCCCAACAAAGGAACGCCGCAGGGATCGGACATCTCACCCATACTTTCTAACATCGTTATGATCGGGTTGCCCTGCAAGCTTGAAAAAATCGAAGGCATCCAACACGCCATCTACGCCGACGACATCACAGTCAGGACCAACTAGGGCTCGCTCAGCCAAAAGGAAGACTGCTTGCAGGTGGCAGCCACATGCGTGGAAGAATACGTCAGAGAAAGAGGCCTCACCTGCTCAACGGAGGAGTCCAAACTTTTGAGAGTAAGGAGAGGAAAGAAGACGGTAGAAAGCCTCAGCACCAACATTGAGAGACAGAGGATACCGGAGAAAGACCAGATCAGGATCTTTGGCATGTGGGTCAAAGACCCCAGAGATGCTCTCACACACTCAGCCTCCAAACAACAGCGCAAGTCGCAAGAATGATAACCCCTAGAGTTGCAAAAGAGAAGCGGCATGAAGGAGCGAGACACGATCAAGCATGTCAGGAGCCTCGTGATCAGCCGAGTCACGTATTCCCTTCCGTACCACAACACCAACAATGGTGAAAGGGATCAAGCCTACACCGTCAGAAGAAAAGCGTACAAGACAGCTCTCCGTCTCCCATCCAATACAGCAACAGGAAGCTGCTCAGCGTCGGAGTTCACAACACCTTCGAAGAGCTCAGGGAAGCACAACTGGCAACCCAGAGAGACAGACTCCAGCAGACTTCCTCTGGCAGAGCGCTGCTATTAAAATTAGGGTATCCCGAAATTCAAAGATTAGAACGAAAAACGGCGAGCATACCAGACTATATCCGCTGCACGCTTAAGGTAAGCTCGCAGCAAAAAAACATGTAACCGAACGTACACGCAGCGAGGCGAAACGCCCGAGCAAAATATATAGAAAAGTATGTGGCAGGAAGGGCGAATACGGTATATACCGACGCCGCGCGATACCCGTACAAAATGGGAAAGATAAAGCAGAAAGCCGTAGCTGCAGTGGTAAATTCGAACTATAAGGAAATCGCTTGCGCATACGCATGTGATTGTACAATAACAGGAGGAGAAAAAATGGCTGTTGCTCTAGCGGCCGTGGAGGGATATAGCGCAAGCAGACCCCAAGTAATCCTCAGAGACTCCAAAGAGGCATGCCGTAAATATACGAACGGCAGAATCAGTCGGAAAGCACTTCGCATTCTCCTTAGCGCAGAC